>NC_042615.1:729108438-729239319 GCF_901001135.1 Rhinatrema bivittatum | reverse complement strand
CTATCTGTAAACCAACATTTGTAGCTTTCACATTAAACCAAATATGATGTCTACTTGCTGAGTGTTGGACCAGGGTGTCAGCTGCTGTGTAACAACTGTGGAAGAGGAGTAAGGGAGTAGTGTCTTGTCCAGAATGTCCACAGGCGAAGAGCAGAGGGCCTAGAGGGCTGCTGCTGCTGCTTGGGACCAGGTAGACTTTCACAGACTGGCTGGCACTCCTGTACTGGCATGGCTTGGGGATCTGTATAATATGTGTGAGGTAAGCTAGTAGGCTCATTAAGACATCAGCTGACAACAGTTTCTCTAGGCCTAATGTTATACACAAAACACATCATTGACAGTGTAGGAGCACACCTGCCCTGCTCACCACTAACTGTGAAAATGAGTGACTTACACCATATAAGGCACAGCCTAGTGGATAGCAGCTTTTCCTGATTCCCCACAAGTTGTGGCATGCATGTCGATCAGCAAAGGTCTGTAAGCATGAAAGCACAGAAACGTGTGGAGTGACATTGGCAATGGAACTATCTGCAAGCTATTTGGCACAGGAGTGATCAGCCTATGTGCTTTAAGGGTGGTCACAGATCACACCAGGATTGTAAGAGATACTAGCTGGCTATAGCTAAAAGCAAATTACTCTGCATATTTACTGGGTACATACAAACGTACATACAGCTGCAGCACATGCCTATCATGGAGTCATAATGACTAAGGGCTTTGCAGCACCCTGACATCTCCATATCTGAGTAATGCTACCTGTGATGGCTGATTTAAGGTTCAAACACACCTTACCGTTGACTTCTATGATGTTAACCTTGGCTCAGGAGAGATGTGGGTACTCTTAAGCGTGCTTAGAAACTATACTATGATGGTGACATCTCAGAGGTCATTGGAAAATGCAAATGAAAGCAGGACAGGTTCGGATTCCCAATCCTGCCTTCACAGAGTCGGATATGCATCCTGATGTAGGCTCCCCGAGAAGGTAACGGAACCTACATGACATCACGATGGGCAAGGCCCTCACCTTCTGTACACTGCATAGGTAGGTGTAGTACGATGCATCTGTGTTGGATGCATGCAACCATCAAAAGGAATGCCAGCTTGGAAGGATGTGTGGGCATTGTGGGAATGGCACCAGGTAGCACTGGCATTTTACCCAAGGCTGTAAGGGAAGTCATGCTCAAGGGCACTCTGATGTCTGCAATAGGGGTGCCAACTGTTTCCAATTTTCAGGACAGGTAAATCCTGTCATGGTTTGGAATCCATTATATGCTGGGATTTTATTTGATTTCCCTACAGCTTTTCCAAGCAAAACCAAGACTATCAATACCTGCATGCATGGGAGTAATTCCAGGACTGGATCAACATGTCCTGTATATATGGATCCAGTTGGAAAACCTAGTCCACAGTGGCTCTGAAACTGTTGAAACTGTGTCTTGGCATGCCCAAGTGTCAGTAAGCCTATCCAGTACAGGTGATTTACTTCACATGCACACGTGTCTCAGCTACTGAATGAGACAGTAAAAAGGGAAATCTGTCGGTGAAACCTTAAATTGTCTACTTATATCTTTAGGCTGTGCCTTTAAGCTTCAGAGCTATTTGAGATTTACAGCATTTCTAGAGCTGTAGCTCTCCATGCTTGAGGAGCAGCTGGGATGGCATCACACTTGTGGCACTATCTCATCCACATGTAAGCACTAGGATGGGGTTCGCTGGGGAGGGCCTGCAAGCCACATGGCACTAGTTAGGCCACAAACTGTCGTATCACACATGCTTCTTTTAGTGTCACTATTAGGCAGAACACATTATGGCAGGCAAATGTCTTTGATGTAATCTTAACTTTCACAACTGGTTTTCAAGTACAGTCTACTGTTCCACTGTCAAGACGAATCCTGAGTAGGCATACATGTTTAATGTTACACAGTGACCTGCACAGAGAAGCAGTGAGAGAAAGAAAGAGCGGGCTAGGCGCATGCAAGGTGCACAATTGTGCACCCTGTTGCGCACGCCGACCCCAGATTTTATAACATGTGTGTGCCTAGCCCGCTCCGAGTCGCGTTGCCTTCTTCCGTTCCCTTACATGTATGCCCGATTTTATAACATGCGCACTCAGGCGCACACATGTTATAAAATCCAGGGTCGGCATGCGCAAGAGGGTGCGTGCCGAGTCGCACTGCCTTCCCCCGTTCCCTTCCCCTCCACCCCACCTTCCCACCCCCTTCCCCTACCTCCCCTGCCCTTTCTCCCCCTACCTTTTCCTTTGTTTTGGTTCTGTTTCACAACTTACCTCAGCCCTTTTTAAAATAGGCCCGGCGTGTGGAACCTTTTTAAAATCTGGCCCTCAATATTTTAGATGGTTGCAACTAAAACATTGTCTCTCTTCCTTGAAATTGGATTTTCGGGGGTTTATCTGAAAATGTGGATGCATTCTCTCTTTGAGTATTCATCTTGTAAGAGACAAGTTATTAGTTTTTATAGAGCTCTCAAGTGTGAGGTTCTTTCTGGGTGTGTTGGTACGCAAAAGGGCTGGGAGAAGGACCTTGAAATGGAATTGAATTCAAAGCCTTGGTATAACTTCTGGAAGAAATCTATTTGCCTTTCACTGTCCTCCTCAATTACTCAGTTCTTTTTTTTGTTTTTTCAATGCACAGGGTATTCATTTGGACAACCAGTTAAAAGTGCGAAAGTGTTGCAAAAACAATGACGTTGCATGCTGTCATGTAAGTTAGATGTGGGTTCTTTGTCCCAAATGTTTTTTTACTGTACAAATCTAACTCTGTTTTGGGATGTTATTTGTACACGCTTTTTCCCAAAAAACCTAACTATATCTTTTGAATTATCATATGAAAGTATTTGGCAAATCAGCTGTTATTGTTTGATTGTGAAAATAAATTGTTGGATTTTTGTTGTCCTTTGCCTTAACAATTGCTTCTCATTCATTGAAAGATAATGCATTTTTAGATTTTAACATTAGTGGAATACTGTGCTCGATATAACCTGCAATAGCTGATAAGAATGGTACTACAGTTGCATGTGAGACCTAGTGATGCATTTCTCAACTCTCTTGAATGTGTCTCCTCACTTTTTAATTGTCTCTGTCTTGTCTGGGATGTGGTATTTTCCGTTGCCACTGTTATGGTTCAATTTTGTTGTTCTCATTTTTTTGTTTCATTATCTATATTTTAATAAGCATTTTGAAAAAAAAAGTTGTGAAGGCTTTTTTTTAAAAACAAGACTTGGGTGAGGACATGTTTTGCTAGTTTTTATACAGTGGGAAGCATTTTTTTTTTTTTGTATCAGGAAGCAAGTTTGTTTATCATTTTCCAGTTTTCTTCCTTCATGATAATATTTTACAGTAACTTGTTTGCCTTCTCTGTTTACTAGGAAGAATATTCTTGGGGTCATATTTTAGCGCCTTTGGTTTAGGATTGGGGTTTTCAGCAAATGCATCATCTGGCTTGGCATCTTTTTTACATTGTTTCATGTGTTTTTAGTTTTTGTTTATTTTATTAACTTTTATTGTTTATTTCTATTACGTATGTTATCATGTAATCAGCCTTGAATTTTGGATATGTATGGAATCTAAATTTTAAAATAAATAAGATAAATCCATCAAAGTCTGTGGCAATTTGGGCCAGCAGGTTAAGTTCATCTGTTAAAGAGTTTTCCAGTAGTTTCTGGGATAACTATTACTCTAAAGGAACCGAGTGATTATATTAGGAGTCAATATTCAGAAAGTAACATCAAAAAGCAGTAGGGAAACGCTGAAATTCATTGGCTGTACAAAGAACAGATGCTATCTTACCTTGTATAGCTAGTATTCAAAATGACGAGCCTCCATGCAACTGTAGTGACACTGCTTTCCTTTGTAGGCAGCAGTATGAAAATTGCTCAGCAACTGAAGTCATTTTTTATTCTCCAATAGTCTTACACTAGAGACCTAACTGCCTACAGAATGTCCGAGGAATGGCTAAGTCCATGCATTTCAGCTTTCTACAAACCTTCTTCTTTATATACATAAAAATAAAAATAACTTTGGCACTTACTGATTGGATTACATTAAATTGTTCAGTCTAGGCTGTAGTGCTGTCAGTCTGAGAGAAAATATCAGCATTTACTTCTTCCTGTGTATAGAGAATTGAAAAATTAAATTGAAGAAATAAAAATGACCAAATTCATGCATAAAACAGTTTGATACCATGACACTCACAGGGTATGCAGTTCTGTGAGGCAACAGACAAATTAAAGCCACAAAAGATACTGAAAGAGCTACTGTCCAGGGCATACAATATAAGAAACATGACATTAAAGATAGTGTTACCCACTTTGAAGAAACAGAAATAAATCAGACCACAAAATCTATAGATGAAATACAAAGGAAAACCACATACAGTATCATCCTACATACAGCGGAAGCAAAAAAAAACACTGAACTAGATGGTTTTACTGAGGTTTTTTACCATTCTGTGTCTATGGGGAAAAAAAAAACTTAGTAACTAGGACCCACAGAGAGTTGCAGTCAGAGCTGTTTGTTGTCCATGAGTTGGTCTTCCAAGTTGTGAGCAGAAGTTGAGTGAGTCACACTGTCACCATCCTGAGGCTATAAGGACAATGGTATAGTTTATATCTGGGGGCAACTCAAGAGCTTATTGTCGGGGGTGGATGGATTGAAGTAAAAGGTTGGGCAGCACTCCTTTGCAGCAATGAGCAAGCATAGATGCCTCTGGGGAACCAAAAACAGACTCATAGTTGGATATAAAGCAAGTTTTATCAATGAATTTGAAACCCCTTGAATCCTTGGGTATTTGGTGGATTGCAATCTACAAACATTCCAGAAGAGGCAGTTTATTGAAAATTCAATTTATAAGTTCCAAGTTTCAATCAGATCTTTTCTACTTAATACTGAAAACCCAAGAAAGTTATGTAATGAGTATGCCTGGCCCATTCATCAATTCTATGCTAATTTAGAGCAGTTCTCAAGAGAGAAAGCCTTGCTAAACAGTTCCCTGACAGAGATAAAAGAAGACAAAAATGCATTGAAAAAATTGTGAAAAACTGCCAATGCATCACATTAAGTGCCTGAACTTGTTGCTACAATACAATTTGACGTGCAATGTTTGTATATTCAGTTCATTATAATATGCTTTTAGATATTTATTTACAGTAGACATTAATATCAATTTATGCCTAGTAATGTTGTGCACCTTTGTCAAGTTGCTAATAATCCTGGGTTACTGGGGCCACTTTACTTCTTGTATCCCAACTTGAGTAGATATCTTATTCAAAATGCTGGGCATTAAATCCAAATAATAAAAATAAAGATAAACAGAAAAAGCAAGGAAAGAGGAAAAGAATAGTGACAGTGAGAAAAAGTATTTTTAAAAATAATCAGTCATAGGAGGGAGTGCAGATGTTATAAAATCGACATGCTCCTTTTATAATTGACTCCTGATTAAGGTGGAACAGATAATAGGAAATGGTTATTCACTCTTTCAAATAGTACTAGGGAACTTGAATGTTGTTGTTGTGCTTCCCGGCCGAGCCAGCACTGCGGCTGGCCCCACTCACCTTGCGCTTCCATCCACCAGCTCCGGCTCCTCCTCATTGGCATCCGTGGTCAGATCCCATCGCCCATGGCGCTCCCAGGCGTCCCCAGGCCCTTCAGGGCCTTCCAGCTCTCAGTGCTCCTCACGCTGGGGCACGGCATCCTCCATGGCATTGGCCCCGCCCCAAGGCATGCGCGTGCGGGCTGCGCTTCCCTTTAATCGGGTGAGATAGTTTGCCTCCATGTTTCCAGTGTCTCCTGTTCCAGCATCTCCTGTTCCAGCGTCTCCAGTTCCAGTGTCTCCATGTTCCTGTATCATTCCCAGGTAGTACCTATCCAGACTGACCTTTGGTACTGACCTCTGCCTGCCTGACCATTCTCTTGCTTGCCACCTGGAACTGACCACTGCCTGCCTGACCACTCTATTATCTGCCGCCTGGAACCGACCCTCGCTTGTCTCAACTTCGCACGGACTGATTCTGGTATTGACCCCTGCTTTGGCTGACCTCTCTTGAACTGATACTCTGGCTCTGACCCTTGTGCTTCACTCGGACACTCTCTTCTGGCCTCCTGTGACCATTGGGCCAACCTGCTTGGAAACCAACCACGGCTTTCACTTGGCTAGACCTACAGGCACTGCCTGTCTCACCCGGAGGACCTCCCTGAACTTCCTCCCTGACATTTCCGGAACTTCCTGTTCAGGTCTAGCTCATCCATTCTGCATCAGCCACGCACCCTTGCTCGTGGTAGGCACACCTCTCCAATACCTCTCCGGGAGACCATCTGAGGCCCGCCTAAGTCCAGGCAGTCTAGGTACTCAAGGGCTCAACCTGCGGAAACCCCAGACTGTTATTGGTGAAGCTCCAGCTAGCCTCTGTCTCCTAATGTGCTCCGCCTCCTGGTGGCAGGTGCTCTCTGGGTCCGACAGAGGGCCATACCAATCCTGCACCTGGCCAAGGGTCCACCTCCAGTGCAACAATTGTAACTGAATGGGATGAAACAATCCTTACAGTAACTGATGAAATGGCCCCAAGTCAAATTATTACAGCAAGAGTGCATCATGAAAGATGATCACCCTGGCACTCAGTTGGACTGAGAGAGGGAAAGTGTTCTGAGGGTAAATGGAGAAAAGTTAAGTCCAATCAAAGTCTTGAAACCTATAGGTTACTATTACAGAAATCTACTAATATTACAAAGAAAAAAAATCTGCTGTGCCAAAATTCATGATTCATATTACAATTCGAGGGCCCTATTTTTGACCATGGAATGACTAAATCCAGGATGGGAAATTTCAATAATAAGCAGAATTTTTTATTATTATTATCACCCTCTAATTGTGAGTAAGTTGCCCATTTTTCCATAAAGTAGATGATCTTTGTAGTAAATTTCCTCCATTAGCTCATTCATTGCTTGCGATAACTTGTAAATCTGCATCATCTTGGGAACAGTTCTCTCCACATATTTGATGCTCCAGAGGTTAGTGAGCAGCAGACAACTCTTCTTAATCTGTCTCTAGAATCAGAAACAGGTGTGTATTGCCCAGTGGGACATCATGATTGTATAGTGAGCAGGCAGCTAGATCAAATCCTGAAACCCTTCAAGGATGCCACAGATCTGAGTTCCAGAAGTGCCACCCTGGGTGAGGTCATCCCAATAGTAAATATTTTGAAGAAAAAAATTAGAAGGCTTCTGACAGCAAGAAGGAATGGAAGCAGAGGTGTTTTGCGTTTGTTACATTTTTATTTATTAATATTTATAATATACAGTTAAAAATAATACTTGACATCAAGAAAAATTGGGTTAATACAAGAAAATACAAAAAGATATTTTAAATGTACCCTAGGTAGATGGAAGCAGAGGTGTACTCCTTGCGGTAACAGGTACAAAAGAGACTGAAACCTCTCAATCAAAACAAAACATACATGTTTGAAACATTTTGTGATCTATGGGTGAAAGGGAGTCTCATTCTCCAGTCCCCAGCATCTCATATTCATGAAGGAGATACTAGTAGCAAGGGTGTATGAACAGGAATGCCAGAGGCTAAGCACAGTGGAGATATAGCACAGGAAAGAGTGACCACCTCACAATAGTGCAGCAGCGTCCTGTCAGCTACCACTTCCTCCCCACCTCAATATGCCAAACCTATGCAATAATCCTTCTCGCCTGTTACAAGTGGATAGTTAAAAGCAGCTGACAAAAGAACCGTCACCTCACCACAGCAAAGGAGTCACCAGCACAAATGTTTGTGACACGCTATCTCACAGCATCCATCATGGACATGGATACAGATGCACTGGCATATTGGACGCACAAGACTGCATTCTGGCCAGACCTAGCCAAGTGAACTAAATATGTCTTCTCAATGACAGGGGACATCATGAATTCTCATCACTCAAGGCTGGCACCAGAGTTGATGAAAAAAACTGCTCTTTTTGCAAATCAATCTGTCTTTGCTTGGGTTTCTAGAATTGCCATGCAAGTGGCAAGATGACTGAAAGCATCTTGAAGGCCTTGTTGCTACCCTGCCTGCATGCCCCATATGTACCATCAGAGGGATCTTCCTGCCACATACTTACCTGCCATGATATGCTGCATTAGGGGTTTTACGGCTACTCTGCCTACCTGGATGTACTACCTTAGAGGTCTTCCTGCTACCTCTCTGCCTACTTGCCATTCCCCAGATCTACCACCTTAAGGGATATTACTGCTACCACTTTGCCTACCTGCCATGCCTACTATGTACCAGCACGGGAGTTTTGGTGCCTTCATGTTGCTGTTTGGATCTCAGCCTAGTCCTCCTAACCTGCTCCTTTGTTTGTTGATTATACTGGATTGTTTTGTCCTTTGAAAAAAGAAAAAAAATAATACAAATGTCTCCTCCCACCCACCTCTTTTCTGTTTCTTTATTTTGTTGTACCTCTCTACAATCTCAGGCTAATTCTCTCACCCTGTTTCTTTGCTGGTTACACTGGAGTGCTTTGTCCTCAGAAAAATAATTTGAGAAAAAGAAAATTACAAGTTTCTTCTCTCATCCCATCTTTTTTCTGGTTCTCTACCTTACTCTTTTGTTGTTCATCTCTAAGATCCCAACATATTTCTCCCACCCTTCTTCTTTATTGGTTATACTGGGTGTGTTGTCACAAAAAGTTTCAATCAGAAGGAAAAAAATGCATACATAAGAATAAAGATGTACAAGAAAGACCTTTACATGTTCTTAATGTGGTAAAGGATTCAGTAGGAAGAGAGAACTAATGCAATACCAGATAATCAACAAAGGAAAAAGAGTGTGTTCAGCTACAGAATATGGAAAAGGTTTTCTTAATATAGCAAACCTCAGAAATTACAAAGAAAGCCACACTGATGACAAACCATTGTCCTGTTCTGATTGTGACTAAAGTTCCAATCAGAAAGCAAATTTCACTCAAAAATCCATCCAGCAGAAAGATCAATAAGTAGGGAATGTAATAAAAGCTTATGACACAAAAGTGATACTGAGGACAGATCATTCTGTTGTAGTCAATCTGAAAAGTGGCAAGTATTTCAATAGGAAGACAGACATCTTCCATGCCACTCTGCGTTGCTGCTATATCCCTCATGCTATACCTTGGGGGTATTTCTGTCACTCAGCCTTGCTGCCATATCCAGTCTGAACACCTTGGAGTGTTCTTTCCATTGTGGGGGGCTGCTTTGTACCTCTCATGGTGCCTTGGTGTGTTGATGCCACTCTTTATTCTGCTTTGCTTCTTTATCAGTGCTTTGAGTTTTTTTCATTGCCAATTTTTCCACTTCATTCACCCTTCTTGGTGCCTTAGGGATGTTGATGCCATTCCTGGTGCCACTTTGCCTCTCATGATGCCTTCAAGGCAGGCCAGAATTTGTCAATAATCATACTAGGCCTGTGCATAGGGCAGCAAAAATCTTGGGGGCAGCAGGCTGGCTGATGACTTGCTGCCTTTCAGCTATACTGAATCTCACTCAGCAGAGAATATCACTCTGTTTCCTTAGCCCACTCAGGGTGGAGAGAACAGGTGAGGAGAGGGAGTGAGCCTGTGACAGTCAGAACAAAGGGGTATCATTTTGGAGATAAGGAGTTTCTGAGTAAAAATCATTGAAGGGTGGGAAAAGAGGCTAGGAGGAGAGGGGGATCAGCTGGTGAGGGTGTGGGAGGATCAAGGGTAGGGAGCAGCGTTTGTGTATATATGAGTGAGAAGGGATTGATGTCAAGTGTATAAGTGTATGTCATATTGGGTGGGATGTTAGACGGGATGCATGGAGGACAGGACCAGAGCATAGTAGGGACACATCCCTCCTCTCCTCCCTACTCACTGCAATTTAAATCCTCCCTCCCTTGATCTTGCATTCTAGGTCCCAGATCCTGGAACCTGGTGATGGCCTGTCTGCGAGGTGGCTGCCAACAGTCAGGCCATCACCTTTGTGGCCAAATATGTGACATGTGGTTGGGTACCCCCATGTCGCTGCTCAGTGCAGACAGCACTGCTGACACTTTCTACAAGTGAAATGTTATGACAGGAGTATGTACGACCTGCATTAAATGGTGGCTGTGTGTCCCAACAGGGGGCCCTTTGCCCTTATCATGTGACAGGGCAAAGGTAGCACCGACGCCATTTTGTTTCCTGGCTCCCGATGTCACGCATGCGGGCGATCGCCCCCGGACCCCCGCTGGACCCCCAGGGACTTTTGTCCAGCTTGGGGGGGCCTCCTGACCCCCACAAGACTTGCCAAAAGTCCAGCGGGGGTCCGGGAGCGACCTCCTGCATGCGGGCCGTATTGCCAATCTTCAAAATGGCGCCGGCGCTACCTTTACCCTCACTATGTCATACGGGCGACGGTCTCCCGCATGCGTGACGTCGGGAGCCAGGAAACAAAATGGCGCCGGCGCTACCTTTGCCCTGTCACATGATAAGGGCAAAGGGCCACCGGCGCCATTTCTCAACGCAGCGGTGGCCAGAGAGCAGGAGGAGATCGCGTCGGGACCCCCCACTGGACCCCAGGTAATTTAAAACATTTTGGGGGGGGTTTCGGGAGGGTGGGGAATTTGTTTTAAAGGTTCGGGTGGGTTTTAGGTTTTTTTTGGTGTGCCGGTTTTCCCGCCCTCCCCCGATTTACGATTTTTAACGATTTTTAGAAAAAAAAAAACTCGATCAGATTTCCCTCCCCCCCCAGCCAAAATTGATCGTTAAGACGATCGATTACACGATTCACACCTCTACAAACTGGCAAGCATTTCCATTTTTTATATTACATTATAAAAATAATTAGCAGCCTAACCAAAAACATCACAAACTTTTCCCTGTCTTAATCACTGTGCACTTATGGAGTGAGATGCAGAGTTGTCGGCAAGTGGTGCTAAGGTATGACACTGCAGAGGTAGTTCAAACAATAAATAAGCAGATATCCAAGTGCCTTCCGGTGTCAGAGTTGCTAAGGGAGTTTCTTTTGTGTTGCTTGCACATGAATATTGTGGCGTGAGTGAAGCACATTCTTGGGATAACGCAATGAGATAGCGGATTCTCGTACTCATTGTAAGTGGTCCCTGTTCAGGAAGGCTGGCAGTGCAAGCAGAGTCGGTCAGAAAGAGAGGACCCCAAGCAACTGTGATCCTTAGGAACAGGACAGTGTGCGAAATGCTTTGAAGATCACTCTCTTTCATCCACTTGGAATGCCTACATCTGCAATTACAACAAAGTGAAGGCGTTCCTGGTTGTGAATGGTTAGTCTGGGTACCAAGTTCTGGAGGATTGCCTGATTAGCTACATACTGCATAATAAGCAGCAGGAACTATCCAGGAACATGGTTCACTCATACCTAGCGGCACTGACATTCTTCATAGAGCTGGAAACGGGATGCTATGGACAGTATTTTGCTGTAAAAAGGGTAATGCTGGTTTGGGGTAGGGAGTCATTACCCTAACTCATGACCTTTTGCTTTTGCTCTGGCACATATTGCCCTTGGTAACCACTAACGAGTTTGAGACACTTTTTCAGGTGGCCTTCGCACTAACGCTCTTCAGGCCTTGCATGTTAGCGAATTTACAGTGAACATACAATAACCCAGAGCTTTTCACACGATGTAAATATTTAACGACGCTGCACAACCAAAAATATTTAGGCAATGACCTTCATAATAGGCTTCCTCGTTAGGGCTTTCGCATATTCAACTCGGCCTTATGCATAATCATAGGTCATGTTGTTGAAGATATTTTTTTCAAGAAAGTTTTCTTTTGCAAATTAAAACAAATAAAGTCAATGACTATTTCAAACTCTGACTGGCATTATTCCATATATGCAATCCATCATTTAAATGGTTAGACTTATCTTGAATTGTTGTACTTTTTCAGTCAAAAACCATGACAGTGTTCACAGTGCTGACACGGAGCCGTGTTTCGGACTGCTATCACCATCTCCCAGTCCTTCATCAAGGGTAATAGTTCTGCGTCGAAAAAATTCATTGATCAATTTTACTAGTTAATGTAACAAATTCAACCATGATTTCAGTGGACGTAAAGTTATATCAGAGCAGACCATATCTCAGAAAAGTACTTACACATTTGTCGAACTATTCAAACATGGCGCTTCGGCGTTTTTTACCCATTTCCGGGGAAACCTCCCGGAACCCTCAATATAATGGAAAAATGACGTGATATAGCTCCTCCTATCTGTCAAGCTTCCTACGTGATTTACCGTATACCACATTATATAAGAGTATACCATTCTATAGAGGCATTAAGCCCTGCTGGGATCACAGTATTTAATCTAAATATCCACTGCTGTTCTTTTTTGTTGAGGACTTTGTTGATATCTCCTCCGCGAGGATGACTCGAAATTTTTTCTAGGATTCTCCAGCGTAATGTGTCAAAAGAATGTTGAAACTCTTTACAATGCATAGCTACGGGAGCAGTCAATTTTTCCGTAGTGATACAGCTCCGGTGTTCTATGAGGCGTGTACGAATCATCCTTTTAGTTCTACCCACATAACAGAGTCTGCACGGACATTCGATGAGATAGACAATGTGGGTGGACCGACAATCAGTATAATGATGTGCTATATGTTTATACCCTTTAGCATTTATCCAGGTTTCCCCGATAATGGCTTGCTTACAAACTGAACAACCAGTGCACGGCCAGGTGCCATGTGGCAACACATCTTCAATTGGTTCCTGCAAAATTTACCCGGAAATGGGTAAAAAACGCTGAAGCGCCATGTTTGAATAGTTCGACAAATGTGTAAGTACTTTTCTGAGATATGGTCTGCTCTGATATAACTTTACGTCCACTGAAATCATGGTTGAATTTGTTACATTAACTAGTAAAATTGATCAATGAATTTTTTCGACGCAGAACTATTACCCTTGATGAAGGACTGGGAGATGGTGATAGCAGTCCGAAACACGGCTCCGTGTCGGGTCAGCACTGTGAACACTGTCATGGTTTTTGACTGAAAAAGTACAACAATTCAAGATAAGTCTAACCATTTAAATGATGGATTGCATATATGGAATAATGCCAGTCAGAGTTTGAAATAGTCATTGACTTTATTTGTTTTCATTTGCAAAAGAAAACTTTCTTGAAAAAAATATCTTCAACAACATGACCTATGATTATGCATAAGGCCGAGTTGAATAGGCGAAAGCCCTAACGAGGAAGCCTATTATGAAGGTCATTGCCTAAATATTTTTGGTTGTGCAGCGTCGTTAAATATTTACATCGTGTGAAAAGCTCTGGGTTATTGTATGTTCATTGATTGTTCCCAACACTTTTCTACAACAATATCAAGTCCCACTCTAGTTATTTTTAAGCGAATTTACAGTGCCATCATGGAACACATAGCAGCTGCGAGGCTTGCTGTGGGAGAATGTCAGTGTCTCTAATGGTTGAGGCAGTCTAAGACTTATCAGGTGGTGCACGGTCAAGTTATCAAACTGACAGCCACTAGAGGTTTAGTGACATGTGCGGTCTTGGCTGTGACATTATACTTAGCAATATGCCCCAAAGGGGAGGGTTTGTTCTTGCTGCATCGTGACGGATACCCTTTAAGCAGGTAACAGTTCACGGCAGTTCTCAAGAAGACTTTGGCAAAGGCCAGGTTGCAGAGCGAGTGTTTTGGTACTCACGCCTTCTGCATTGGATCTGCTTCCTGTGCCACCACCGCCAGTGGCCCACAAGCTGTCATACAGCAGCTGAGAAGATGGAGGTCCAGAGCTTTCACATCATACATTAGGCATGATGATGGTTCCCCTGTGCTGACTCTAGGTGGGATTCTTTACAAAACTTAACTTTTTTCTTTCACTTGCAGCCGTTGCCCATCATCATTTCTTGTGGATCGTCGGCCACTCGTTCGTCACGCATGCCCTTAAAATAGCCTTGAACAGGAAATTTCAGTGAGATATCTGGCTATCGGAAAAAGGCTGGGCCGACAAGTGGATTGGTCAAGGAGGCATGCGTTGGCACCAACTATGGCCCCTGTTGCAGTTGGGGAGAGTGGGACCAGTGACACTAGACCTCCATATCATTCAACTTGGAGACAATGATTTGGGGAATGACACAGGTCTTACTTTACTGAACACAATCAGGGACAACTTGAGCCGCATAGCCTCGGCAAGGCCATCCTGCAAAATCTGTTTGTCCAAAATCATACCTCATCAGCATATATTGGGTATGGCATGGTGGGGAAGATAATGTGCCAAGTTCAATCAGCAGGTTGCCAAGGCTATTCAATGCATTGGCGGATATCACTTGAGGCAAGAGTGGGTGGATGTACATTGCACAGATCTGTATGCTAAGGACAGTGTGCACTTGTCCAACATAGGCAACAACATGTTTCTGCAAGCTATTCTGAGGTTAGTTATTAGTGTGGATGCATGTGCTATAGCCACTTAGTATGGGGGAACATCGTGCATGGGCAGGCAGGGCATACCCTGGCCTGAGCATGACAAGATCCCTTTTGCGGAATCAACCAAGTCCAGGGAGAGGCTATTAGATGCCACTTCTCCCAATTAGTCCGGTGTCAAGCACAGTGTCATAACACGCCCTGGCGCTGGACCACTTGATTGGATAAGAATATCGGCAAGCTAACACAATCGGAAGAGCAGGCTGGCGAGGAATATTAAACCCGCTGGCTCTGGTTGTTGAGCCACTTTCTCCTTGGCCTGATACAGCATGATTCCTACCCAACCCACCCTTCATTAGCTAGAATAAAGTATTAGTTATTGTTCATATGTTATTCTGTTGTGGCGATGGCGACCAAGTGCAGGAGAGATATTAGAAAACAACATGAGGCAATAAAGGGATCAGTGAGGTACTGGTAAAGAAGAGAGGGGGCTTGAACCACATTGTTACACGTGCTGTCTGCGGCAGACCCGAGGCACGGTCCCCTCACCTCTCTTTAGTAACTCCAGTGCCTGGTCCCTCGTCTCTGGTGGCGGTAGGCCACTGGCTCCATCCTCGGGCCACCCCTGGTGCCTCTGGTTCAGCTACAGACCCTGGTGTCTCCAGTCCAGCTACCACCGCTACTACTCCACACTGGACCTCTCTGCGTGGCCCGTGGAGAGATGCTGCTACTTGGGACGTGCCCCTCCCTATTCGCACGTGCGCATCATTGAGCCTTAAGTAATGCCTGTGGCGGGAACCGAGCCACAGCCCTGGATGATGACATCAGCGGTGCACTGATACTTAAGCCCAGGCTCCGCTCCCTAGCTTTGCCTTTGCAACAGGTCTCCTCGCTGGTCAAGTGCTCGTTGCCTCCTGAGAGATTTGTCTCATTCCTGTGTTCCTGTTCCTCGCTGATCCTGGTTCCTGATTCCTTTGCTCCTACATTCCTGTTCCTCACCCTTCCTCAGATTGCTCACATGGACTTTTGACTCTGCTTTGCCTGACCACGTCGTTGACTCTCTCCAAGCCTGGACCTCTGCTTTGCCTGATCACACCACTGACTCTCTCCAAGCCCGGACCTCTGCTTTGCCTGACCACGCCACTGCATCTCTCCAGACCCAGACCTCTGCATCACCTGACTACTCCGTTGCCTCTCTCCAGACCCATACCTCTGCATCGCCTGACTACTCCGTTGTCTCTCTTCAGACCCAGACCTCTGCATCACCTGACTACTCCGTTGCCTCTCTCCAAACCCAGACCTCTGCATCGCCTGACTACTCTGTTGCCTCTCTCCAGCCCAGACCTCTGCCTTGCCTGACTACATTTGACTTTCCACGTGATCAGACTTCAGCCTTGCTTGCCACTGCTTCCAGATTGCCGCCAGCCCAGCTTGCTCTATGACACCTCTTCAGCCTACGTCCTGGACTTGGCCTATTCAGGCTCGGCCTGCTCTTGCTCAGGTGTCCCATGTCCCACTTTGTTCCATTGGTACCCGAGTCTCCGGGACACTACCCCAGCACCCAAAGCTTCAACCCATGGGGAACGGCTGGAATTGGCAATGTGCCAGCTGGCCTCTGTACATCAGCCCACTCCGCCTGCCGATGGTGGGGACCCATATGTCCCCACCTATGGGTTGCGTCAATCCCACCTCAGCCCAAGGTCAACCTCTGGTGCAACACACACCTCACAGCAGTTGGCCAAGGCGGTGAATATCAGGCCCGGGGATTGTGCCTTGACAGTCGATAGATACATCTGGAAGGGGCCTGCTGAGTGGTAGCCTGCCTGGGACCCCTCCGGGTAGGGTGGACACGACCCCTTTTAGTAGAGGTGTGCATCCGTTTTCCACGTATTTGTAATCCGCAACTTATTTTGTCCTATCTGTTAAATACGTGGGAAGGCGAAACGCATCGCGACTCCCCACGTATTAAACAGATTTCTGTTTTATTCGGCCTCCTAAATAAAAATTTAAACCCCCCCACCCTCCTGACTCCCCCAAGACTTACCAAAACTCCCTGGTGGTCCAGCGGCGAGTCCAGAAGCCATCCCTGCATTCTCACACCCACGTTTTCCGGTTTCATCATGACACCGATAGCCTGTGTCACAGGGGCTACCGGTGCCATTGGTCAGTCCCTGTCACATGGTCACCGGCGCCATTTTGTGCTCCTACCATGTGACAGGGGCTGAACAATGGCACCGGTAGCCCCTGTGACATAGTATGGGCAAAGGCTATCGGCGCCATTTTGAGTCCTGGCATCGGATGGCAGGTCACTCCGGGACCCCCGTTGGATCCACAGAGACTTTTGGCCAGCTTGGGGGGGCCTCCTGACCCCCACAAGACTTGCCAAAAGTCCAGCAGGGGTCCAGGAGCGACCTCGTGCACGCCGGCCATCCGATGCCAATACTCAAAATGGCGCCGATCGCCTTTGCCCTCACTATGTCACACATGTGACATGTCACATGTGTGACATAGTGTGACATAGTGAGGGAAAAGGCGATCGGCAACCATTTTGAGACTCAAAATCGCCATCCGATGCCAATACTCAAAATGTCACCGATCGCCTTTGCCCTCACCATGTGTGACATAGTGAGGGCAAAGGCGATCGGTGCCATTTTGAGACGCAAAGGCAAAGGCGATTGCGTCTCAAAATGGCGCCGATCGCCTTTGCCCTCACTATGTCATACATAGTGAGGGCAAAGGCGATCGGCGCCATTTTGAGTATTGGCATCGGACGGCGATTTTGAGTCTCAAAATGGCGGCGATCGCCTTTGCCCTCACTATGTGTGACATAGTGAGGGCAAAGGCGATCAGCGCCATTTTGAGTATTGGCATCTGACGGCCGGCGTGCAGGAGGTCGCTCCCGGACCCCCGCTGGACTTTTGGGGGTCAGGAGGCCCCCCCAAGCTGGCCAAAAGTCCCTGTGGGTCCAACGGGGGTCCCGGAGCGACCTGCCGTTCAATGCCAGGACTCAAAATGGCGCCGATAGCATTTGCCCATATTATGTCACAGGGGCTACCGGTGCCATTGGTCAGCCCCTGTCACATGGTAGGAGCACAAGATGGCGCCAGTGACCATGTGACAGGGGCTGACCAATGGCACTGGTAGCCCCTGTGACAAAGGCTATCGGCGCCATGATGAAACCAGCACCGAGGGTGTGAGTGAGTTTCCAGACCCCCCGCTGGACCACCAGGGAGTCTTGGTAAGTCTTGGGGGGGTCAGGAGGGTGGGGGGTTGTAGTTAATTTTAATTTTAGCTGTGACAGGAATTTAACTCGCCGTAGTAACGTATTGACAGATTGACAACTTATGGAATTCTCCATACTTCCGCATGAAACGGAATTGACCCCCCACGAATATGTGTCACGAATGCAACGAAAACGTTTTGGCTGCACAGCCCTACCTTTTAGGGCTTGTGGGAGTGAGACCTCTCAGTTTCTGCTTGGGTGAATTAGGTTATCGGCACCTACCCGGTTGCTGAGAGCAGGCAGAAGTGATAGGACTCAGTACCTTAAATTAGTCTCCTATGTTAGAGTCCTCTAATAAATGGCTGTGGCTATTTCATCCAAAGTAATAGTGTCATGTTTTCCTAGTGTGTGAAATTTTGGGTTTGTGACCATGATGGTGGGGTTGAGAGAAGAGCTACGAGTGTCTGAGCTGCCCCAGTTAATGGGAGCAGTGCATGAGGGAACTCAGTTTTCTTCTTTCCTCACAGTCACTATCTTATATTGCTTTCTACATTTGAAGTTTTAATGTGAAAAGCTTCTTTGTTTGCAGGCTTTGACCATTTTACCATCAATAAGATGGTCATTCCTGGCAGGGAGCACTTGAATGTGTTTTTTGCCTGTATAAAGTTAGTTTTTTAGCTGCTTGAATACAATTTTAATCTACTAGTTTAGGACTTTGGGGAGGAAGGGGTTATAAATATATATTTTTTTTTTTTCAGTAAGCTTGGGTTTCACTATGTTTAGTAGTCTGGGGATGCTTTTTGAAACAATAAAGGTTATTTTCTATTCAGTCTTTTCAGAGTCCTGAGATTTTGTGCAGTAGTAACGCTCCCTTTCCCCCTGAGTTCATCAGAAACTTTATGGACTACACCGGATGCAACCTGGCCTCACCTTCTTTCTCCACTGGACTGACTTCCGTTCCTTCAGGAGGCGGAGAGCCTGCCTGTCTGAGTCAAGTCCAGGGTCAGAGCCTGTCTCCGTGTGTCAAGAGCGAGGGTGGGCGGTGCAGGCAGGAGGGAGTATGAGATACAGTGCAGCAGGGTGCTCATGTGTCATGCTCTGCTTCTCTTGATTGAATCTTAGGCAGCAACAGCAGCAGCAGAACTGGAAATGATCCTAGACTCCAGCTGAAGTGTGCAAAAAACTTCTGGCTGAGATTTATTAATATTCGTTATTTCTTTAAAGAAAGTTGGCTTGCATTCAGCTTCATCTCTCTGTTATGATGGTGAAAAGAAGATATTGTTTTCCTCTCTTGATTATACAAGGTATTGTAATAATTCTTCAGATCTGAAGACTGAACTGATAGTTTTCCAGGAGTCATGTTTACTTTTTCAGTACTGATGGACTGTAAATCTTGTTGAATAAGCTGCCAGGTACATTCTATAAAGACTCAGTTGTACATCATGCAATGCATGCTGCATTTGGTTTTAATGTATTAATAAGGATTCTCTTTCAGCAAGTGAGAAGCTAAGAGAACAGTGTGCAGGTTTTTTCTCTTCTTTTCTTTTCTTTTTAAAGAAATGTTAGCTTTAGATATCCTGTTAAAAATATGTAGGGCAGCAGGTGTAACTGTCAGGGACAAGGCTGATACCAGTGTAGGGTTAATCTAAACTGAACTGTTCAAACATTCTTATATGCCACACCAGCAGATCTCAAATTACATCTGTTTTCCTGGTAAAAGTCACTTGCATTATGACTCTTTATGGCAGAAACGTTTGTGGGGTTCTTGCACTTGTAACATCTGAGTTCTTCATGGAACAGAAGTTGAAATAAGATAATCCAGACATTGATCTCTGCTAAGAGAATGCAACAGCTTTCTGTGCTTTCAGGAGCCTGACAGCAAACTTCTAATGCACTCATCCGAGCAGTGCAGACTAAGCTAATTAGTGATTTAAGGCTGTAGCTAAAAAATACAAGGATATTCTTTTTCTATACTACATTTATTGTATTTCTAATTTTCCATTTACATCAATGTTTCCTCTACTGAGGATATTAGCATATAGGTGCAAGCTACTGCTGATCTCTGCCCACCTGAACAGAGCAGGCAAGTGAAGCTGAGCTAATTCAAGTTATCTGCCTACTTGCTGCAAGGAAGGAAAGGGATAATTAATTTGCTTCCATTTAGAATTTCTCTTCTGCACTGAATCATGTATATAGATGAAGAGAACAACCTGCCCGCGTCACTTGCCAAATCTTGACTTCACAGACGCGTGCACATATTTTCATGCATTTATTGAAGGCTTGCTTAAGTTCGGCTTCTTGGATGGGCTTACTTGATCTCACTGCTCTTTGGCTTGTTGCCTTGTGATTCCAGTGTATCAATTTCAGCAACTGCAGAGAAAATTGGATTTAAGGATGGGAAAAGATTTGGTGGCTCTGGAAATGGAATTTTCAGAACTAGTAGGTCCCACCCCCTATTAACCTACTAGAGATAAGTAATATGAATGCCACATTGAAATCGACAAAAATAAACGAAGGCATGCATAGCTACCTGCTCTGGGTGATATGTTGCTGCTTGTTCTTTCATTTGGTAACCATGGGAGACAAGGGAAAGGAATGTGTTGCTGCGGGGTATAAAAAAAGTTGTACCTGTGGAGGAGTTCTAAAAAGAGTCTTGTGGAATAGCAGACCTACTTTGAGCTCCAAATGATGAGCAATCTAATGCTTCACTTTTGGTCTAGTTTATTTTCTAATCCTTCTTACACAGTGTGACTGCCCACTATAATTCATGATGCACATGGCATTGGGCTGCTTAGGTGTTAATGTGAAGTTTCTGTATTTCAGCTCTTTAAATTATGCATGCACTGTATTTTCTAGATAGAAATAATTTGCTTTCTCACTACTGTAATTACAATAAAAGATTGATCACAATATTTAAAGCTGTTACTTGATATGGATGTAACCTTTTACTGAAGGACATTTTCTAGAAATCATTCTGGGTTCAATGTGCTGCAGCAATCAAAAAAGCAAACAGAATGTTGGGAATTATTAGAAAGGGAATGGTGACTAAAACGGTGGATGTCATAATGCCTCTGTATCACTCCATGGTGAGACCGCACCTTGAATACTGTGTACAATTCTGGTCGCCGCATCTCAAAAAAGATATAATTGCGATGGAGACGGTACAGAGAAGGGCGACCAAAATGATAAGGGGAATGGAACAGCTCCCCTATGAGGAAAGACTAAAGAGGTTAGGACTTTTCAGCTTGGAGAAGAGACGGCTGAGGGGGGATATGATAGAAGTGTTTAAAATCATGAGAGGTCTAGAACGGGTAGATGTGAATCGGTTATTTACTCTTTTGGATAATAGAAAGACTAAGAGGCACTCCATGAAGTTAGCATGTGGCACATTTAAAACTAATCGGAAAAAGTTCTTTTTTACTCAACGCACAATTAAACTCTGGAATTTGTTGCCAGAGGATGTGGTTAGTGCAGTTAGTATAGCTGTGTTTAAAAAAGGATTGGATAAGTTCTTGGAGGAGAAGTCCATTACCTACTATTAATTAAGTTAACTTAGAAAATAGCCACTGCTATTACTAGCAACGGTTACATGGAATAGACTTAGTTTTTGGGTACTTGCCAGGTTCTTATGGCCTGGATTGGCCACTGTTGGAAACAGGATGCTGGACTTGATGGGCCCTTGGTCTGACCCAGTATGGCATGTTCTTATGGGACCTTCGTGTTTCTATGTGAATCTCAACTAAATTCTAAAGGCCCTTATTTTCAATACAATATTTCCTTTCTGTATCTGGGGGGAAGATATTTTAAATTAGGGTCTCAACGTTTGCAGTACTTTCTAAACAGGCAGTTTGTTTTCATTTACTGTCATTATTGTAAAACATCACTCTATTAATATATTGGAAAGGATCTTTAGTATCAAGATATGTAAATATTTTAAGATAATATTGACAATGTCTAGGGCAGATTCAGTTCTTGGATCTCCTCCCACAGTGCATAATCACTGATCACAGTGGATTATGTTCAGACTTGTTGGAACTGATGCAATTTTCTGTCACTCAATGGAGAACTTCTACTTTGATGGCAAATTCATTTGAGCTAACATGATATTTTCTATCACAGTGCTGCTGTGTAGAAATATATTTTTTTAATGATCTTTCACCACTTAAATTCTATTACTGATATTTGTGATTATTACTTAACAAATGCATACAATTTGGTGTTCCAGTCAATCCAAAGTAAACGGAAACCCAGGAGGAAAGAGAATAGCTAGGCATGCATTTGGATTTTTTATTTTACTTGCTAGACCTGCTAGTGCAAGTAGGAGTTCACTGCATGCTTGCAATTCACTGTTGTCATTTTCGTTCACTCATATAAAGGCATTCGTGCAGGCCAGTTCTCATTTCCATGGTTACCATGTAGAAATGCAGACAAGACACAAGCTGCGTTCTGATCAGATTATTGCAGTTCAGTCAGCTGCATTCCACCATTTATTGGAAACATTTTAACTTACAGTTTAAAAGCAATAACACATAACACATATAACACATAGCAATAACACATAACACATAACACATAGCAATAACAATAACTTACAGTTTAAAAGCAATAACACATAACACAACAAAACACAACAAAACAGATCAATTATTCCCATTATGGCATCCCCCCTCACACAAATCTTGGGCATGCTATCCTTTTCCATTCTACTACTTAATGCCCAATCCATTCTAAAAAAGACCATTCTACTACAGGACATCCTCACAGACGAAGCCCCTGATATATGCGCCATCACGGAATCCTGGTTAAAGGATACCGACTCCGTCTTAATTAACCAACTCTCCTCAGATGCATACAACTTATTTTCCATACCTAGAAATAAAAAAAAAGGAGGTGGACTACTCCTGGCCGCCAAAAAGAACTTCAGCCTCACACTGCAAAACATTACACCACCCCCCAAACTGGAAATCAGCACATTCAAATCTAACTCCCTCCAACTCTGCTTAATCTATGCCCCCCCCTGGCCTTCTCGAAAAAAATCCCTCCCCACTCATAGAATACATCTCCAAACACATAAACAATACCAAGCCTGCCATAATTCTGGGAGACCTGAATATCCATGTAGACCGCAACCCCCTCTCCCCTTCTTGTGAAGCTATCCTGACAGCTATGACAGCACTTGGTTTCAAACAAAATGTCTCAGAACCCACGCACAAGGCTGGGCATACACTCGACCTCATCTTTACCAACTCCTCAATCCAAACCGACCAACCCAGATGCACACCCATCCCCTGGTCTGACCACTTCCGAATAGACACACACTGCACAATCAAAGACACCCCCCCCCCCCCTCGCAACCCAAAAAAAACAATAACATTTCGCAAAAAAGGCAAGACTGAAGATATCATTGAAGCCCTCTCAAAAGAACTCCCCAACTTAGACCTCACTGACGCAGACACAGCCACAACTTCATGGTTTCAAATTACCACAGACATAGCAGATAGACTCTGCCCATCCCACTCCAAAGAAATCAAAGCCAACAAAAATAATAAGAACCCATGGTATACAAATGAACTTAAAACCATGAAACTCGACCTTCGCAAAGTTGAAAAATCCTGGCGGAGGAACCAAACACCCACCATACTAGCACAGTTTCGCACCCTTCAACACACCTACAGAAAAGCCACTGAAAAAGCTAAGAAAGACTTCTATGCCGCAAGAATCCATCAGTTCCAATTCAACCCAAAAGCCCTCTTCCAATACGTAACCAACCTTATCACAGCACCAGACAGACAGAACCTTAACCACGACGATGAAACAAAATGTGAAAAATTAGCTTCATACTTCAACACCAAGGTACAGACCATCATGGCCCGATTCTTACCTCAACCCAACCTTCAGAACTTAACAACTAGCAGCAACACTCCCAATGACCACTACAATCCCATAACACCCATACATACCTTAAACACCACCCTCTCAAGTTTTGAAAACACATCTACACTAGAAACTGAAAATATTATCAAAAAACTCAAACCCGCCTATCATCCCTCAGACAACCTGCCCACCTCAACACTAATCTCAAACCCCACATCTATTGCCAAACACATCGCAAACATCCTCAATAAATCTATCTCACTGGGCCAGATCCCAACACAACTGAAACAAGCCATTATAAAACCCATCCTCAAAAAACCGGACTTAGACACCTCTGATCCAGCCAACTATCGCCCAGTGTCAAACCTCCCGTTCCTCTCCAAAATACTCGAAAAAATAATTAATAGACAAATTACAGAATACATAGAAGACCACAATATTCTCTCATCTTCCCAGTTTGGTTTCCGTAAACACCATAGCACAGAAACCCTACTTATCTCCCTCTCGGAAACCATACTCAAAGCCCTGGACAAAGGACAGCCCCACATACTCGCACTTCTAGACATATCTGCGGCATTCGACACAGTCAATCACAACATACTCATTAAACGCCTCAAGGAAATTGGCATCACAGACAACGCCCTTCTCTGGTTACAGTCTTACCTACATGACAGGAGCTATAAGGTAAAAATCGGCCGCAATGAATCCAAACAGGTCAAGCTATCTCAAGGCTCATCCCTATCATCAACCCTTTTCAATATCTACCTCATACCCCTCTGCATACTGCTCTCCAAACTGGGTTTCCAGCACTTCATATATGCAGACGACGTACAGATACTCATACCTGTAACAGACTCTATCACTAATGCCATGAAGACTTGGAATTCTGCTTTATCTGACATAAACAAACTTCTGACTGATAACTTTCTGGCACTCAACACTAACAAAACTGAACTTCTCATCCTCTCTCCCCCCAGCATTCCCACACTCAGCCTTTCTGCCCCAGGCTGCCCACCTACCCAATTCGTCCGCAGCCTAGGCATATGGATAGACAACCACTTTAACCTCAAAAAATTCATTTCTAACACCATAAAGAGCGGTTTCTTCAAACTCCATACCTTGAAGAGAATCAAACCACTCTTACACACTTCTGACTTCCGAACAGTACTGCAGGCTATGATCCTATCCAAATTGGACTACTGCAATGCTATTCTACTAGGCCTACCAAAAAGCACCCTCCAACCATTACAGCTCCTACAGAATGCTGCCGCCCGAATCCTCACTAACACTCACCGTCACGACCACATCACCCCAGTTCTTCAATCCCTACACTGGCTCCCAGTCACCTCCAGGATAATCTATAAATCCCTCACACTCATACACAAAGCCGTTCACAACCAAAACATGCACTGGTTCCCTGAACATCTCCACATCCACAGCTCAGCCAGACCAACTAGAAAACAGCACCAAGCCAAACTCCTGACACCCTCCCCCAAAATCATCAAACATACCACGATCAGAGAAAGATCATTCATTATAGCAGGCACGTCCCACTGGAACAAAATGCCAACCCACCTACGCCAGGAACCTTGCCATAGAAAATTCAAACAGAATCTCAAAACCTGGCTCTTCAAACTAGCATACCCCGATTAACCAACCAACCTGGCTCTTCAAACTAGCATACCCCGATTAACCAACCACGCCCAAATTTTACGCCCCTCCCCGACACATACACCCCTAATGAACCTTACATACAGGACCCCCCTACCCCATCCTCTCCCCTTACTTCCATCACCTCTACCCCACCACCTCCCACTCCCCTTTCCCTACTCCTCCTCCTCCCAACCCAACAACCCCATCCTCCTCCTACCCCTCTATCTCCGCCTACTCACCTACCACATTATAAATAAAGAACCTATTCTCTCTTCAACCCTCCTTAAGAACTACCTCTCCTTACCCGCCCTTGATACTTATCAACTTGTGAATAGTTAAATAACCTTATCTCTCCTACTCTCCTCAACAGTTTATCATGTATCCTTCTCATAATCCACCTATCCTAAACTGAATTAGTTGTCATAATGTTTATATACTCTAATTTATTGTAAAGCTAAATAATGTTTATCTATACTTATCTACTCTAAATTATTGTAAAGCCTGTTGCTACGTTACGTTACAATGTGAACCGAGGTGATGTTTTTGACGTGCCCCGGTATATAAAAAATTCTTAAATAAATAAAAATAAATAAAATTAAAACTTCTCAACCCAAAATGATGTTTATAGTCTGCCACACCTCAACATTTCAGAGTATGTACAGACTGTAGATTTCTGAAAAAAAGCAAACTAAATAAAGTATCTTGAAATATCATTCTGGATATTAACATACATGCCTGGTGTATTTGCAACTCAGTTCAGTTTTAGTAATGATTTCTCACAGAAAACTTGGCATAAAATAGCTGAACAATTAGCAAGTTGATATTTAGGACAACAAAGAAGAGAAATGGAAGAGTTATGTAGGACAAGTCTCAGCAAAGATATCAAAATGGGACCTATGCAACAAAACTTGTACTAAAATATTTTTAGCAAACTTATTGGTAAAAATGTAGCATTCACGGTAAAACACCACTTAATGTAGTATGTACGGTAATACATTTTCAAATCATTAAAAGCCCAAACCCTGTTTCACTGATGCTTTGAAAAATGCTTTGAAAAAAATTTCTGGACTTCATGATTTGAGAATTTTTCACTAAGACTATTAAAACAAAATTGATAGATGATTATATTTGGTGCTATTTAGCCAAGTACACTGGCAGACTCGTACCCTGTATGATACCAGACAATGAGAGTTTTTGAAATGTTATTTTTCTGGGAAGTAAGTGCTCAGTTTGCCATGTAATACATTTTCTCCAAACGGAAGTGGAACAAGTCAATCCTTACAAATAGGAACCAAAGGAGCAGAGAGTGAGGCATATACTCATTTGCAAACAGAGTTGGACACCACTCATGGGCGGAGAGCAATTTAAAGAATGTGCGTTAATGAAAGCAGTTTTAGTCAACTGCTTAAGTTTTCATTAAACTATTGTTTAGAGATGTGCAGACAAAAAGTTTACGTTGAGTCGTTGATACGTTGTAGGTGAGGGTCGATTCCGTTCAATATGGACGTATGGAGAAATCCATAAGTTGTGGATCTGTCCATACGTTGCCCAGTTCCCTAAATAAAAATTTAAACCACCCACCCTCCTTAATCCCCCCCCAAGACTTACCAAAACTCCCTGGTGGTCCAGCGGGGAGTCAGGAAGCCATCCCTGCACTCGTCTGCGATTTCCTCATGGCGCCGATAGCCTGTGTCACAGGGGCTGCCGTGCCATTGGTCAGCCCCTGTCACATGGTCACCGGCGCCATCTTGTGCTCCTACCACGTGACAGGTAGGTCATGTGGCAGGAGGTCGCTCCGGGACCCCAACCGGAACTTTTGGCCAGCTTGAGGGGGCCTCCTGACCCCCCCAAGCTGGCCAAAAGTTCCTTTTGGGCCGAACGAGCGTTCCGGCGCGAACCCGGGGGGAATCACGTGACGCCGCGTCACTCCGACGTGGCGCCGACGTCACGTGCTCCTCGCAAAGGATTTCAGAAATGGCGTCCTCACTCCTCGCTGGATCACCAGAGAGTTGTGGTAAGTCTTTGGGGGGGGATTAAGGAAGGTGAGGGGTTTAAATTTTTATTTTGGATCAACAATCGCGATTTCCAACGTATTCAACATAGCTATGTTGAATAAGTTGGAAATCCGATCGTTTACGTCGTATCACTTTTTTAAGTTAAAAAAAAAAAAAAGTAGCGTTTTACATTTAAGTTCAAAACGAATGCACACCCCTAGCAGACAGGAACCCATTCTATGCAAAGACCTGCTATGTGTAATGTCTGTGTGCTACCTGAAATTAAGGTGAGCTGCATTTATTTGTTTAACTTTTCTTTCACTCGGGCAGATACAGTAAAATCGCGTGAGAGCGGGCGAGTGCCCGCTCTCCTGTGCGCGCGATACAGTATTTAAATTTATTAAAATTAGGGCCGGCGGTAAAAAGAGACGCTAGGGAAACTAGCACGTCCCTAGCACCGCTTTTTTGGCAAGAGCGGCGGCTGGGCCTATTTAAAATTTTTTTTTTTTTTTTTTTACTTTTTTTTAACTTTCGGGACCTCCGACTTAATATCGCCATGATATTAAGTCAGAGGGTGCACAGAAAAGCAGTTTTTACTGCTTTTCTGTTCACTTTCCCGGCACCCGAAGAAATTAGCACCTACCTTTGGGTAGGCGCTAATTTCTGAAAGTAAAATGTGCGGCTTGACTGCACATTTTACTTTCTGTATTGCGCGGGAATACCTAATAAGGCCATCAACATGCATTTGCATGTTGCAGGCGCTATTAGGTTCGGGGGGGTTGGACGCGTGTTTTGGACGCGCTATTACCCCTTACAAAACACGCGCTATTACCCCTTACAAAACATGTGTTCAATCGCAGTTTAACAGTGCGCTCTGCTGGAGGGCACTGTACTGTATCGGCCTGACTGTAAATAAATTGCATATAAAGAAAACAGCCAGTCATCCTCTTTATTCCTTCTCGCTGTTTCCCAGCTGATATTGCCAAGTTACCACAGACTGGAAATCAAAACTTCCCATGTATGGAAAGCATGAATTATTTTATGCTTATTAGTTTTAATTTTGGGGTTTATTTGATGTCTGCTGTTTTGAAAATATTTTATTAGTATTTGAAAAATGTAAAACAAATTGTACATGGGTTTTTAATTATTGGATCTTCCATTCATCAGCTGTATTTAAATATTATTTTTATTAGTATGTTTATACTATTATGATTAATGAATTTATTATATTCCTTGATTTTGATTAATGCCTGAGGACTGATGGTTATATTTTCCCATTGTTGCACTGCATACAGAGTCTGATTTCGTGTGGTTTCCAGTTCAGTTTCTGCCTGCATATTTCTATTTATACTTTATGGTTTCTTTTTTTTTTGTATTTTGTGGGGGACTGCCTGAGTTCTGTACGTGTGACCAAAGAGAGGTATTCTGCTAGCATGTAGGAATCTCTAGCAGCTTGGTATTTCTGTTTTCCTAATAGGAGGCGCATTGGTGTTTTAGCCTGGTGTAATATTTGCAGTGTTGCCTTTTCATAGGTAGAGTTGTTACTTTTTAAGTGCTGATTGTTTGTGCTGTTTTGGTGTGGAAGGTTTATTATATTTTACTGGTAATTTTCTCATGGCATTCTGAGGGTCAAGCCCACACCCGACATATATTACAGTAGCCCTGATACCATATGTGTTCCAAGTGTCTTTTTTTTTTTACAAGGATTTCTGTTTGGCACCACAGCAATGCATGCAAATATAATATACATGTAGGGTATTTTTTACTTCAGAAGACTAAGAATATTCATTTTCATGTAAAATCTATTGTAAATGCTTAATTCTTAACTGTGTTTGTGGAGAGGGAGAGGGAAAGGTATAAAATTCAGCTAAGGTACCTAATACACTGGCCATGGGTTCTGAGAGAAGAGATAAAAATCCGGAAAAGGGGGGGTGACAGTTTTAAAGTTTAGGTCACTGGAAGGAGCTGGGCTTTCTTTGGCAGCCCAAGACAAAGACAGAATGAAAGGGGGGAGGGACTAGGGAGTAGCATGATAATTGTTCATACAGGACAGCAAAAAAGCTAGCACCAGCCCTGCCTAGTGCCCACATGTTCCCTTCCACCACCCTCACCCCCCTTCTACTCCATCCAGTGCTGGCAAGATGAAGATCAGGGCAGTTGAAAGTTGCTCTCCTTCCCACTCTGTGGCAAACAATTTAATCTCATGCTTCTTTGTTATTTGCATGTGTGCAGATAGCCCTATTTGATGTATGGCCATTGAAATGTATACAATATCTATTGAATCAGAGGTACTTAGGCAATTATAGATGCCACACTCTCTTTTTATTTTCAACAATCTGTTTACACCAATATTTTACACAAATGATCTATTACATACATGGACCACTCCCCTATATCACCTGTACTAGTTACAACCTATTGCTAAAAGTATTGTCTCATATCACCCAATCTTGCTTTACCCTCCAATCACTTCAATCATACCATACATATATCCCTCACATCCATTCACTCATCCTTCACATAAAACCATATTAATGCTAAAACTTACTTTGCACAAGTACAGCAATAGTTGTCTCAATATACTTATGACACAGTATACATTTCTTCAAACTGAAATACTGTTTTTACAAAAAATATTTTTTCATACTGTCAGGCAAAACAGTTATAATTCAAGCTGGTATCATTATATTCCATTATTTTCATATAATCCCATAATTGTATTGTGCTGTCCTTATATATTCCTGTTGTCTTTGTCCAACGAGAGCCTCGTTTCACCCTAATACTTAGGGCTTCTTCAGGGACATCACTCTTTTTACATTTCCATGCTTGGCTTAATTTATTGCCTTAATTATAGAGCCTACACGTGTATTCACAAATAGTGGTCCGCTGTATCATGTTGTAATCATTTCAGTATCTACAATACAGTAAACATAATCACAGCTACTGATATTCACTAATCATAATCTTATGCCATTCACAACCATTCTATACTTTTCATTAATGTATATAATATATATCTACACGGTGTAAACAGATTGTTGAAAATAAAAAGATAGTGTGGCATCTATAATTCCATAAGTACCTCTGATTCAATAGCTATTGTTTACTGAGTTTTCAGAGGACATGCTGTTTTGTGTTTACCTTATGAGGTTACCCCTTTGAAATGTATAGCCATACCACAAAACAGTGGTATCTGCTTAGGAGGAAAGTGCTGCAGTGATGCCTCTGCAGTATGTCTTTCAAGCTGACAGTATTATTTTTGGTGATAGAAGAAGAAAGAAGACATTTGGGATTCCTAATCCTAGGCCTCTGGGATACGCCTAGGCCTTGGTGACAGGGCCAAGCCTCATGCTGGGCCCCAGCACTTTGCTAGGACTCAGCATCGGGACCAGGTCTTGGGCTGGGCCTTTGTGTCAAGCCAAGGCCTAGGCCTTGGCGATGGGACCAGGCTGAGACCTGGGTCTGCCAGACATCCATTTTGTTTTTAAATGATGAATACAAAAATACCCTAAAATTCTGAGGTATTTTTATAGGATACTTATTTTGATTTGTTTCATTCGGAATGAGTAAAAAATGACCTGTTTTGTTACATTTTACATTTTGTTTTAAACAAATGCACATCTGTATTATCCAGTTTAGGATTTTGGGAAGAAAGATGAGATCTAAGACAGAGTACTGTATGGATTAGTTGCAAGCAATTTTTATTTATACATTTTTTCCTTTCTGGAAGTCACAGAAAATTAAATGCTTGAGTAGCTACATCAAAATTATGCAAGCAAACTGACCTGAATACTTTTTGCACTTTTCTTGCCCTGAACATAATTCTCTCCTGTAATGTGGATTTATCATGTACCGCAAAAGTGCCAAATGCTAGCATTTCTGGCTTCTGTGTAACAAATCACAAAGCTGACCCCCTCATATGTAGTAAACTATTGTGAATAATTTGTTAATATGCAAAAATGTATTGCCATTCTGCAATAATGAGCTTCAGTAATAACTTTACAGTAACATGGTAATTAACAACCTTCCAATTATTCATAACTTTAACACCATTAATTTGGCAAATTTGTTCTCTATGTTAAATTCCTATCGCCTCTTCACTGCTCCAAGTTGTGTATTTCCCTGTTTTATTGTAACTGCAACCTTTCTTTCAGCACCTGTTAATGTTAATGTTCTTATTATATCTTCTTTTCACCCCTGTTAATTGTAAACCGGCATGATGCGATTCCCATCGCGAATGCCGGTATAGAAAAACTCCAAATAAATAAATAAATAAATATATTGCAAAGTAGCTCATTATCCCAGAATTTTGCAAAAACTGGTATGCAAAGTTGAAATGTGCAAGAGGAAATTTATTATTTTGGTTCTTTTTTTTTTCAATTCAGATGGGGGTTATTTGATTTTTGGTTCATTTAATGTTTATTTTGATTTGGCTTGTTTACCAAACCAAAATACATATTAAATAAAAAAAAATACAAGACAAAACAATGAATCAAAATGGAACCTTGCTGGATCCTTCCCACTGCCACTCCCTCAGGTCCTAGAGCCTCCCTGGTCCCCTCCTTGCCAATAACTTTTGGTCAGGGCCTCCTAAGGCTGGGCTGAGTCAAGCCCAGCAGGTGACTCACCAGACCCCTCTGCCTACAAATAAGCTGTGGCCAGGGCCTCCCCGGCACACATCTAGCCCTTCCTTTGGAGTCCTCAGTGTAGAAAGGGGCAGGAGTGATTGCCTATTGCTCCTGCCTGCCCACCAGTTTCTCTTTAAAAGTGGTGCCAGCCAGCCAGTGCCATTTTGATGTATGGCTGAACAACAAAATGGTGCTGGCCTCAGGGCTAGCCAGTACCATTCTTAAAGGGAAGCCAGTGGGGCAGGAGCAACTGGGTATTACTCTGACCCCTTTCATTGCTAAAGACCACTACAGAAGGGGTAAGTGAGGATCACACTGGATAGCTATTTATATCCCTATAGGAGGCCCACCTAGTAACTCGAGGTGAGGTTTAGGTATTGGTGTAGGGGTTAGGGGCCACTTTGGCATTCAAAGTGACACGTACGAACAGAACCGTGGTCTCTTGTGAAGATTTGATGACCCTTGGAGTGAGAACACTCACCCAAAGCTGAGATTTGTGCAATGTTCTCTCAACCTATCTTTGGGTGAGTGTCCTCACTCCAAGGGTCATCAAATCTTCACAAGAGTGCACTGTTCTGTTCGTAAGTCTCACTTTGAATGTCAAAGTGGCCCCTAACCCCTACACTAATACCTAAACCTCACCTCTAGTTACTAGGTGGGGCCTCCCATAGGGATATAAGTATCTCTCTCTCTCTCTCTCTCTCTCTCATTCGGGTCGATACAGTAAGGCCGCGGTAGAAACAGTGCGGCAGTGTCAGGCGCACCCTTCCTCCCCCGCACGCACAGTTCTCTTGACCTAGTGCCTGATACTCTCTTCTAATTGCATGCAAATGCATGCCACGGCTGTGAAGCGATAGGGAAGGGTTATGCCCGCGCAACCCATTTTACTGTATAGGCGCTGAGTACAGCGCCTATACAGTAACCTGGGTGCGCTGGTACTGTCATTTCAAATGTCATTTCAAATGACATTTGAAATGACAGGCACCAGGAAGTGTAAAAAAGTGTAAAAAACAGAAAACCAAAAATATGTTTACCGCCTCCCCCTAGTAGGTGTTAGTGTAGTAAAAAACATTGCTTACCTGCCCTGGTCCCGTCCGGTCTCCGGTCCAGCCCCTGTCCGGTCTCCTGCAGCCCCGTCCGGTCCCCTCCTCCCGAAGCAAAAAAAAAAAAAATGAAAAAGTAGCAAGGCCCTTCTCCCTTCCTCCCGATTTCGCACGGGCGTCCATCCAGGCAGAGGGAGCCGGTGACTGCCATGACCAATCAGAAACAAGTAAGCGTGATTTATGTTTGCTTAGTCAAACCCGTATCAAACGAGTAGTACGTGACTGCCGTGACGTCACGACACACGGGCATTCATTCCGGCGGGGGCCGTGCGATTCCGACGAATGGCCGTGCGATTTTGGCGCTCATGGCATGAGCGCCAAAATCGCACGGGCATTCATTCTGGCGGGGGCTGTGCGGTCATCCAGGCAGAGGGAGCCGGCGGTCATCGGCTCCCTCTGCCTGGATGAATGGCCGTGCAATTTTGGCGCTCATGGCATGAGCGCCAAAATCGCACGGGCAATCATTCCGGCGGGGGCTGTGCGGTCATCCAGGCAGAGGGAGCCGGCGGTCGTCGGCTCCCTCTGCCTGGATGAATGGCCGTGCGATTTTGGCGAAATCGGGAGGAAGTCGAGAAGGGAGGCCGTGCGATTTTGGCGAAATCGGGAGGAAGGGAGAAGGGACTACCGTAGCAGGCCCGAGCCTTGCTACTTTTCGTTTTTGTTTTTTTTTTGCTTCGGGAGGAGGGGACCGGACGGGGCTGCAGGAGACCGGACTGGGGCTACACCGGAGACCGGACGGGCTGGACCGGAGACCGGACAGGACCAGGGCAGGTAAGCAATGTTTTTTACACTACACTAACGCCTACTAGGGGGAGGCGGTAAACTAACACGTTAAGGCCGCGGCAAAACAGCGGATTACTGAGGAGATAGTATCAGCGCCCGTTACAGTATCGGAGGGGAATAGCTAATTTCTTCATTATACAGCTTTTTCGTTCATTTACATGCTGGGTGCGGAAAGTGTTATGTGTCTATTTTAGGAAGCGCTAAGGACGCGTGAAACTGGAGACTGTATCGCTGGATCGCCTTACTCGTCTGCATTGTGCGCTCCCAGCACGTTACAGACGGGAAATCTTCAACCGCACGTTACTGTATCGACCCAATTGTATGTAGGAAATACCACATTCTGGCAATTATCTCAAAGTGTGAAAAAGTTATCACATAGGTATTAGTGCCTATTACCATAAAACATGCCCCTTTTTCTATCGCAGGCAATATTTAGTGCACTTTGATAAATCCAGGCCTAAATTTTGTATAATATTTTCTGCCAATGATCAATCTACATTTGTTGTTACTGTTTACCCTATGAAGAATAAAATGAGAATGATTGTGTGACTTATACATGGAAACTGATTTGTCCTAGATTCACATAGTTAATTTTAACAAGCTAAAATGAGGAGATCAAATATGCAAGTACTGTATACACACTTTTATTATCTTGTAAGATATTAATGTAACCATTTTAATGCTGTAACATGCATCTAATCTGTAAGAAAGCAGCACTGGCTCAGAATATTCAGAAGAAGCCTCAGCAGCAGTTAATCTCACTGAAATTGAAAGTGGATGCAAGCCAACATCATGAACATAAAAGGAGCAAAAGAAAAGCTTTTTTTTTTGTTCACTGTCACAATAAGGCAGAAGCTGTCAGTCCTTCTGGAGCCGCTGTTGTACATTACAAAGGAATCCATCTCTCAGGGAAGTTGGTGAAAAGTCTTTTAGGTTCCCATTAGGAACTGATCTTTCTCCTTTTTTTTATTTGTTCTGGGACCAAAGTATGCGATTCCTTGGCCTCAGATGTAAGATATTAGCAGAGGCAGCAGATGTAGTGAAACAGACATGAATATATTCAATTGTGAGTCATCTGTTTTATAGCGACATAATGCAGAGATAAGTGGAGGAGCTCTGATAGTCCGTCTGCAAAATACCAGCGTTTTCAAACATCTAAAATAAAGATCCTCTTGGGTAGCAGCAGCACTTATTCCCGTTAAAATGTGCAATTTGCATTGATTTGATACAGAAGGTAAGGCAAAGCTCTTGCTACTGATGATTCCTGGTCCAGGAAAAGTTTGCTACCCTGCTTCTACTGTTCTTTGACTTGCAGAATTTTGTGTGATTCAAAGAAACTGTTTAGCAGCTGGCTGCTAGATAAGGCATGCCAAATTACTTGTGCTTTACTTGATTATTTAGTTGTGTTCTGAAATTTTTGTACTGACAACAAAAGCACTGTGGATAAGAGCAAGTCAGTTGTTTATACTCTTAAAGTGATCTGGAAAGTATGTAGGAGTTGACCGGGCCACACCTGGGCTCAGGATCACCTGGGTGCCTGGTGCAGGCCTCATGCTTCAGCACTTAGCTGGTGATGGGTGACAGCGGGAGATGCTAGTGCGTTTCTCTGTGGATTCAGATCATGCAGCAGATCCTTATTGGATTCTGATTGGTTACCCCTGCAGGGGAGTAAGGCTTGGAGATGATCCTTAGGGACTGTGTCTTCCCACTTTAATTTGCTGTCGGGTTGAGGCTGCATCCTCTCACTCACCCTCTGTTATGCTGACGTTGTGTAGTTTACTGTTTCAGCTAGTATGGTGGCAGATTACCCAAATATAGCTGTCAGGATGGGGTGATCTTGTAGGTCGATGCCTAAGAGCCCTGGATGGCTTGGTGCAACTGGTGGTCTTGTACTGGATAGGGTCCCTGCTGGGCTGTGGTACGAGCCTTACCTAGAAATGGCATTGGGTGCCTACAGGTCAGGTGGCTTGGGGGTAAGCCATCTTGCTGGGGCATGGCAGATATCTACTGAGCAGGGCTGGTGCAAGGTTATTAGGCGTCCTAGGCAAACCATCTGTCTTGTGCCTCTCTCCCCCCCAGCTCCAACTGAAACACACAAGTAAAAATTATGCAACAATGAAATGAAGAAATATAAAATATCAATAATAGTAAACCATACTAGAAAAAGGAATATTTCAAAATAACAGACAAATAGAGTGATGTCCAATATTTAAAAACTCAAAAAAAAAAAAAATGTACCAGCTCCAAAACAAAAATTGGAAAACAGTGCACACATCAAATATTAACACCCAATGATTAAAACTAACAAAACTACCTGGTAGCTTTTGATTTCCAGATGCCCTGAGATTGTCGTGGATTAGCTGATGGGATGGGGAGTGGGGGTTGTTGTGCACAAACTTTCTCCTTTATCTTATACACATTATGTTCCTTGTAAACCGCCTTCCCGGCGATAGTTATCTCTGTTAAATGTGAACCGGAGTGATATGTATTGTATACAGGAACTTCCGGTATATAAAAACCAAAAATAAATAAATAATAAATACACACACACACACACACACACACACACACACACACACACACACACACACACACACACACACACACACACTTATACATGTTCATTCTTTCTCACACACAAACACACACAGGGTCTCCCAAACATGTGCACTCTACTAGAGACACACGCGCGCACACACACACACACACATGCTCTCTTGCTCTCACACCCTCTGCCCTTCACATACACATGCCCTTATTCACTCAGATAGGCTCCTTCTCTCACACACAAACTTCGGTTCCTTTTCTCATTCACACTCGTACTCTTACAGAGGTTCCCTCCTTTCACTAACACCATCACTCTCTCTTACACATACAATCTCTCTTTCTCATACACACACACCTTCCTTCTGTCGCTCTCTCGTACATCCCCTTATACAGGCACTCTCTGTCTCTTGCACACACCCTTCATTTAGGTTCCCTCTCTCTTTGGCACACACTCCCTTACACAGGTTCCCTTTCTCACACGCACACACACACATGCACTCTCACTCCCTTACACAGGCTCCTTCTCTCTATCTCTTACACACACACACAGAGACGCCACATGCTTCCTGCCGAGTCTCTTCTCTCAGCCGAGAGCAAGAAGGGTGCCTCTCGCGGTTGCTGAGTCTTCTCTTGGCCACGAACCAGTTGGGCTCTGCTTGCGGCCCCAGAATCTCTACTCTTCTCGACCGTGAGCGGGGTGGGCTCTGCTTGTGCCCCCACGTGGACGCACCGGCCCCACTACTAGGGCACTGGCGTGGGTTTACTGCTATGTTAAGATCAGATATTGTTGTATATGTTTAGTTAATAAAGTTGCCACCTTTCTAATTCTCACGCCATGTGTTGTGTTTGTTAATAGAATAAGTCAAATTAATGTAAAGGGAGTGAATGCAGGGAAAGGCATTGAGTCTGAGCTTAACAGGTTATTATTTATCTTCCCCTGTTACAGAAGCTAAATGAACAGCCACAGGAAACTGGGGGCTAGGAAGATATGTTGAAAAAGTGCCATAGGGTAGAATGGGATAAAAATACAGACCATGAGAAATAGAACATAGCAAACATTTCACAGCGAGTATGTTAATTTGATATCGCAAAAAGAAACATTACTACAACAGGGTGTAGGCAGAAAATGTTAGTTGACACTGGCAGACTTTCTTGATTTGGACCTTATTGATTACTGACCATTGATTGGTTATTGGTTACTTAAAGACAGAAAATAGAATAAAATGGTGAAGAAACTAGAGAACATGTGATTTTGTTTTGCAAAACCTAAACAATGCCTATTATACAAATATTTCTTGATGGATGAAATTTGATCTCTATAGAGAATAAAAATAATTTGAAAAAAGTCAGATTGAGTGCATAATTATTTTTGCTGTGATGTGCAGATCCTTTTTTTGGCTGCTTACCAGTGCTGAGGGGAGAAGTGGGAGAGTAACTTTACTTGACTATTATTGTTTTGTAATTTTTTTTCTTTTCTCCCCATTGTATTTTAATCATTTTGTATATTACTTTGGCAATATATGTACTCGTACAAATGTCATATAATACAATTTATCTGAAACTGAATCTGGACTAGAACCTAACGGCTCGATTTTAAATGGCCGGCACACATAAAAAAAAGGGGTGTGGTTGGGCCTTGTGCGCTCTGCGCGCATTTTAAAAGGGACTTGGCTGTGCGCGTAACCCTCGTTACGTGCACAAGAGCCGGGCCAAAGAAAAGGGGCGGTTTGGGGGGCGGGGAGGAGCAGGGCTTGAGGCTCCGGTTCAGCGATCATTTGCTGCTGCACCGGGGAAGCGGCAGCGGCTTCTGCTCCTTTGGAGGAGCAACAGGTAAAATTAAAAAAACAAAATTAGCTAGGATAGGGATAGGGGGAGGGGAGGATAAGAGAAGGGAAAAGGAGGTTAGGGTAGGGGGTAGGGAACTGGGAAGGCCATGATGTGTCGCTGCGTGAAACTTGCAAAATTCTAACCCCTCTTATGCGCACCGCCCCAGATTTTATAATATGTGTTCACCTAGGTGTGAAGTTGCATGAGAAAGTGTGGGTTATTGTCCTGGGAAAGGAAGAGAGAGGAATGGCAATGGCTCTAGACTCCCACAACTGTGCAGCTGCAGGAGAAACCGCATAACTAGCTTGAGAACCTGCTGCACAATCAACATTCTTTCCCCACCCCTTAATTCAAGCATATGCAGAAAGCTTCAGTCTCAGCCAACTCTCTGCACCTGTTCCTGCTCCTCCCCTAGCAAACAGCCTGCAAGGAACACAGGGGAGAGGAGGTTGAGGCCAAGGCTGCAGCAGATGAAGGAAGAGAAGTGCTGCTCCCTAATTAACAGGCCGATACAGTAAAGTTTGCAAGAGAGCGGGCAAGCGCCCGCTCTCCAGGGGTGCACACAGGCCACTCTCCGGTGCGCGCAATTCGCTAAAACAAAATATTCAAATTAGGGCCTGCGGTAAAAAGAGGCTCTAGGGACACGTTAGTGTCCCTAGCACCTCTTTTTTGATGGGAGCGGCAGCTGTCAGTGGGTTTGACAGCCGACGCTCAATTTTGCTGGCGTCGGTTCTCAAACCTGCTGACAGCCATGGGTTCGGAAACCGGATGCCAGCAAAATTGAGCGTCCGGTTTTCAAGCCGCGGGCCGATTTTAAATTTATTTTTTTTTATTTTAAATTATTTTTTACTTTGGGACCTCCGACTTAATATCGCCATGATATTAAGTCGGAGGGTGTACAGAAAAGCAGTTTTTACTGCTTTTCTGTGCACTTTCCAAGTGCCGGCAGAAATTAATGCCTACCTTTGGGTAGACGCTAATTTCTAAAAGTAAAATGTGTGTCTTGGCTGCACATTTTACTTAGTGAATTGCGCGGGAATAACTAATAGGGCCATCAACATGCATTTTTGCATGTTGCGGGCCCTATTAGTTTCGGGGGGGTTGGACGTGCGTTTTCGACGTGCTATTACCCCTTACTGAATAAGGGATAAAGCTAGTGCATCGAAAATGCGCATCCAAATGCGGGTTAACAGTGCAGGTTACAGTGCTGATACAGTACAGTGCGCCGGAGCGACAAGGGGTAAACCTGCCCTTAGGAGGCATAGTGCCAGGGACCAGGTTTATGGCACAATCAAAGGGCTGATGTTCAGGGAGCAGTTCGGCCTTCTGGGTCGGGGAATCGTCGCCAGATTGAGAGGGTGATGCTTATATGTTGATGATTTCTTTTATGCACCTACGGGCAGATTTTAAATGCCCTGCTCGCGTAAATCCGCCCGGATTTATGCGAGCAGGGCCCTCGCGCGCCGGCGCACCTATTTTGCATAGGCCGCCGGCGCACGCAGAGCCCCGGGACGCGCGTAAGTCCCGGGGTTTTTTTTAGGGGGCGTGTCGGGGGCGGGGCCGAACGACGCAGAGTTTCGGGGGCGGGACCGGGGCGTGGCACCGGCCCGGGGGCATGGTCGAGGCCTCCGGACCAGCCCCTGGGTTGGATGACGGCGCGCCAGCAGAATGCTGGCGCGCGTAGATTTACGTCTGCTTCTAGCAGGCGTAAATCGAAGGATAAAGGTGGGGGGGGGGGTTGATAGGGCCGGGGGGGTGGGGTTAGGTAGGGGAAGGGAGGGGAAGGTGAGGGGAGGGCAAAAGAAAGTTCCCTCCGAGGCCGCTCCGATTTCGGAGCGGCCTCGGAGGGAACGGCGCGCTCAGGCTGCCTGAAATCGGCAGCCTTGCGCGCGCCGATCCAGGATTTTATAAGATACGTGCGGCTATGCGCGTATCTTATAAAATCCAGCGTACTTTTGTTTGCGCCTGGTGCGCCAACAAAAGTACGCGATTGCGCTTTTTTTAAAAATCTACCCCCTTGATTGTATATTTTAACTGATTTATTAAATTATTTATAATTTTATTTTATTTCTAGGTTGGGACTTATTTTAATTGTATTATTGTAGTTTTTATTGTTTTTGATATGATTTTATTTATATTGATGTTGTGAACCATTATGATTGCTATCACAATATCAGTATACAAACTAATATAAATAAATAAATACTATCCCCCTTTTAAAAGCTTCCATTATAGTTATGATGCCAGTAAGGTGCTAGCAAACCATTTACTCCAGATGCAAATATACAGATGGTTCTGAAGTATTCATTTTGTACGACATGTTGGGAGCCTGTTTGGGTGAGAGGAGTCTTATAAATTAATATAATTATTGTAAATGTAGAACCAAAGATCTCAGTTTTACACTTTGTTGTTCATCACTTGCAGGTGATGGTGCATCTCTTTATCATTATATTTGTCAACTTACCAGAAGTGTACATCACAGTTGTATCTGCTATATCTGTAACGTTTGAGAAGCTGTGATAAGGATGAGTCCTTTGCGTTCTAAACTGCATACATGCTAAGGTGCAATTATAAAATTATGATGTGTATTGGTGAAGGCGGGATTTAGAAATTGTAGAAACATTTACAAAATCACATCTTATATCTCAAAAGAGGTGAACGAGCAATTGTGTATTCATTATATTTATTTTATTTATTTTATTTTTTTGCTTTTCTATACCGATGTTCCTATAAAATATACATATCACAACGGTTTACAATGTAACAACAACGTTCGCTCTGGGCGATACAAAGAACAAAGGTGGAATATTGACAGTGAAACGAATCATAGGGAGCATAGAAATAGATGTAGGTGACGTTGCAGGACTACTCTTTCACTTTTCCCTCTCCCTTCACCTCTTTCCCATACCCGTCCTGCACCACATATATGTTTATTGCTTACGCTCTGATATTTACAGTGAGATTCCAGTCAAAATTCAATTTTATATAGCTAGATAGATAGGTGGATATAGATATTACTATACAGGGAGGTGACTAAGAGTCGAAGGCCATATATTATTCAACTGAGCACAGACACCTGCAGTTGGTGTCCATACTGGAAGCCTCTCAGGACACAGGCTACATACCAGCTGTAATGTTACAGAGAACAGTTTTCTATAGGACCAAAATGTGGTTCAAGAGCTGACATTACTTGCAGTACAGCTAGGTGGCATTATTCGGAGTTACCATGCCAGCAGCTACACTGAAGCAGACTCCACATTCAGTCCCTATCCCTATCCCTATTCCATGTTGCCTAGAAAATGTCTTGATTTATTTACTGTTCAGTCCCTCGTGCTGGTAAAGAATGAAGGGACCTTTGAATGGTAAATGTCCATTCTATAAGCTTGGGTTGCTGGTTCTATGGTAGCACCTGGAGGGGTTTCCTATTTATGGGGGAGTGGGAGTTAGTCCTGGGGGGGTCTTCATTCATACATTGGGGAATCAAATCAGGGTATGCGGCAGAGATCCCCCATTGTAACCAATCCTTGCACCTGAGACTATTAGCATGGGGAATTTTGAGATGCAGCTACTGCACATTCTAAAGGGCCTATGCACCATTTAGCATGTACCTTTCAATATGTGCACACATACAGCTTCTCATTAACTTATTTGATTGCCTGCTAAATCAGTTGTTATCATGCGCACACAGTAACATTTTTAGCAAGTGCATGCAAAAACATTTTTTAGCATATGTTTAGTACACAAGTCCCCAGATCTTAAAATCTTTTCATTTTGGTAGGGGTTTCATGGTTAAATAAAGTAGAGCAAACAGATTTCCACTGTGCCAGGTCTAACTGAGACCTGAAATTTAAAACTTAGCTTCTTGACTTTTCTGACTCACTGCATTACAGGTTTAGCCATGTATTGCTTTCAAACGCCTCTGTTCTTTCAAAGATTATGGAGAGGATGGCGTTACAGGTTTCTTGTGAATTATCCACTCCTGCAATGAGTGCACCAATTGCAACAGAAAATGAGACTTGCTTGGACCTGCATAAAAATATGAGGAATGTTGAGAATTACAAGTAGTTACATTGAAGCAAACTCCAAATTCACTCCCTATCCCTATTCCTTGTTGCCTAGAAAATGTCTTGATTTATTTACTGTTCAAAACAAAAGTCAGGAAAAAATTGCAGGTTTCATCTTTTCAATAGATTTTATAAGTTTGGTGCTAGTTTTTGAGATTATACTGCCTTAAAAAAGTGGTAAAAATAGATCAGCCCAATATGATTTGTTTGCTAACCTTTATTTCTATGTAATTAACTAGATTAACCCGGCAACTGCACTATTTCATTTGAGATGCTTATTGTTCAACTTTGTAATATATGCTCTAGGACCTAAGTTTTATTACTTGGTACCACTAGGAAAAAAAACAAAAAAATAATAAGATTCCCTGCAGACTTGCAAGTGTATATCACTCACAAAATCTACTCCAGCCTCTCTCTCTCTCTCTCTGTCTTGTAAGAAGTTTCAGAGGGGCAAGTCATCCCATGTTCAAGGCAATTTTCAACAGGTTCCCAACATGCATAGTACAAGTGACTCTAGTGATTGTATTTTTAAAAGGCTTTGCCCACATAAATGGCCTCTTGTAACATTCCCCGTTCAGTATGCGGGTAAAAATGCATACATATTTTACCCACATGTAAAAGAGGTGGGTAGTAGGGTTTGGGCAGGCTGAGCATTTACACTAATGCTTTTCAATTTCCAAAAGTAAGCATGTAAGTCTCTCTGAGAAAACTACCTGCACCCACTCGCTGGTGTAAATGTATGTTTGAGTATTGTTCAAAGCAAAAGGGTGTGTGAGTGTATGTGTGTGTAATTTCACTTTGAAAATTAGAGTAAGGTCTGGGGGGGGGGGGGGGGGGAGTAGTGTACCTGCAGATTTTACAACTGGATGAAAATGATTCCGTTATTGCAAATGCTTTATAACTTATTTTCACAGAGCTTTCTGGCGGTTTGAAATTTAGCTTTTGTGTCTTCTGTGTGGCAAAATAGCGGCCATACATTTGAAAATTGAAGCATGCATGATCCTCCACCCTGACTGCACACAGGAAAATTCCTCTTTTGAACCTGCCTAAAAATCCAGTTGCCAAGGGAGCCCGCATGCAATTTTAGCAGTGCAAAGGAGAGCAATTTTCAGACAGAGCAGTCCAGACATTCATCTTTTTTAATGCAGCTAGATTGCTTTGAAACTTTCCCTCATATTGACTTGCAGTTATAATAGCATGATGTGGCTGAGCAATATTTAGGAGGATTGGTTTTAACAGACAATGAAAGCTGAATCAAAAGACACAGGTTGTCTATTCTGAAAAATTTCTGAATCTGCAAAATGTTTCTTGCAGTATTTTATCTTTATTATTTTCCAATATTTGAGATATGCATAAATATAACAATGGTCAGAAAAATAATAGAAAAAATGTTGAAAAGTGAATATGTACAATGAGATTCAAGTGTACATTTGTCCTTTCTCCATTTGCAGACGGGGGGGGGGTGTAAGTGGGATATGTGTTAAGGGTTGGTATATATGCATGGGGAGGGTATGTATGGGGGAGGTATAAGGGAGAGGGTATGGGGATTTGAGTATGTGTACAGGAGGTGTTGTGAGGTGGTCTATGTATTTGGTGGAGTATGTGGGTTGCGCGCATGCAGCGGGGTGTATGGAATGTGTGTGTGTAATGAAGGGATATGCTCTATGTGAGACTGATGCATGTGAATGGGGGAGGGGGGAGTGAAGGAACCACACTTATTCCCCCTTCCACTGTCAACTCCACATTATATTCCTTTCTCCTCCCTTCGCCAGTCCTTGGCTTTGATCCCCTTATCTCTACCTCACCATTCTCTCCCCTACTCCTTCCAACCCACCACCACCCTTCTACTCCTTTCTCCCTCCTTCCTGTCCCCCTCTACCCCCTTATCCCTCTCCGTCTTTTCCTTCTATCCCTTCCTCCCTTTTTCCTCCCTTCTCATTTGGCCACTATGACCTACTTCTCTTTCGCCAGCTATTACTCCACTTTAGGTGGCAGGGCCTGGGCTCTCCACCACCCTGCTGATAACTCTCACTGGCTCTTGCTTCACTTCGAATGCTGGGATCGGAGCTCCTTATTTCTGTCACTCACTTTCACTAGCTTCTGCGCCACTTCGGGTGGCGAGGCCTGGGCTCCTCATCACCTCACTGCTCATTTTTACTGTATGTATTTATTTCCAGACTTTCATATTACGCACAATCAGAAATACTGTCCAAATAGCTGAATATATTAAGCGGCATGACTGCACTGCTGAATATATAGGCTGAGATAGCCGGATAAGTTTATCTGGCAAACTTGCCGAGCCGCACAGTAGCTGAATATGGACCTCAACGTTCTTGGAAGTTGATACCTGGCACAGGGATGAAATATAGGCACTGACCTTTGATAAATTTTACCATTATACAGCCTAACATACCTATAGGTCTGATCAGTTTCAGCTTTTATTATGTTGCCATTTTTCTTCTGCCTCTTCACCACCACCAACAAGCCTGTCTCCACAGAGTCACCCTCAAGGCACTCTCACAATCCCTCTAGCCAAACTTAAAATTATTTTTAATGGCACCATTTTTATAAACTTAGGGGTAGATTTTCAGACGAGCGCGAACAGCCTACTTTTGTTTGCGCTCCAGGCGCAAACAAAAGTACGCTGGATTTTAGTAGATACGCGCGTAGTCGCGCGTATCGGCTAAAATCCTGGATCGGCGCGCGCAAGGCTATCGATTTCGTATAGCCTGCGCGCGCCGAGCCGCGCAGCCTACCCCCGTTCCCTCCTAGGCCGCTCCGAAATCGGAGCGGCCTAGAAGGAACTTTCCTTTGCCCTCCCCTCACCTTCCCCTCCCTTCCCCTACCTAACCCACCCGCCCGGCCCTGTCTAAACCCCCATCCTACCTTTGTCGGGGGATTTACGCCTCCCGGAGGGAGGCGTAAATCCCTGCGTGCCAGCGGGCCTCCTGCGCGCCGGGCCGCGACCTGGGGGCGGGTACGGAGGGCGCGGCCACGCCCCCGGGCCGTAACCACGCCCCCGTACCCGCCCCCAAAACGCTGCCGACACGCCCCCGCAACGCCGCGCGCTCCGGCCCCGCCCCCGACACGCCTCCCGACACGCCCACTCCGAAAACCCCGGGACTTACGCGAGTCCCGGGGTTCTGCGCGCGCCGGTGAGCCTATGTAAAATAGGCTCCCCGCGCGCAGGGCCCTGCTCGCGTAAATCCGCCCGGTTTTGGGCGGATTTACGCGAGCAGGGCTCTGAAAATCCGCCCCTTACAGTACAACCACCTGTCTTCAATTCTTTACCATGGAAAAAGCTTCTGCTTCTAATCACTAACTTCACTCACCAGAGAATTAAATCCAGGTACCAAAGCCAGTTTTAACTTCTTAATTGCTCCCAGAACATATCTAATGTTAACAGAGTTAGAAACTCACCAACTGCAGCAGAATCCAAAGTCTAAACTTGGAGTTTGGAATATTCCTGGAGGATACTCTTCGCATCCTCTGCTCATCCATCATCTACCCCTTCACCGTCTGTAACACTATGATCCAAGAAAGGAGAACCAAGAGATCCCCTCATCATACCTGGCTCTTCTTCTGTGCCACTCTATAGTGCAAGTGTCCTTTTCAACCTCTGTCCATAGTATTGAGATAGTGGGGTAGATTTTCAGAGCCCTGCTCGCCTAAATCCGCCCAAAACCGGGCGGATTTAGGCGAGCAGGGCCCTGCGCGCCGGGAAGCCTATTTTACATAGGCCTCCCGGCGCGCGCAGAGCCCCGGGACTCGCGTAAGTCCCGGGGTTCTCGGAGGGGGGCGTGTCGGGGGCGTGTCGGGGGGGCGGGCCCGGTCGTCGCGGCATTCCGGGGGCGTGTCGGCAGCGTTTTGGGGGCGGGTACGGGGCGTGGCTACGGCCCGGGGGCGTGGCCGCGCCCTCCGTACCCGCCCCCAGGTCGCGGTCCGGCGCGCAGCAGGCCCGCTGGCGCACGGGGATTTACGTCTCCCTCCGGGAGGCGTAAATCCCCCGACAAAGGTAAGGGGGGGGTGTAGACAGGGCCGGGCGGGTGGGTTAGGTAGGGGAAGGGAGGGGAAGGTGAGGGGAGGGCAAAGGAAAGTTCCCTCCAAGGCCGCTCCGATTTCGGAGCGGCCTTGGAGGGAACGGGGGGAGGCAGCGCGGCTCGGCGCGCGCAGGCTATACAAAATCGATAGCCTTGCGCGCGCCGATCCAGGATTTTAGTGGATACGCGCGGCTCCGCGCGTATCTACTAAAATCCAGCGTACTTTTGCTTGAGTCTGATGCGCAAGCAAAAGTAGGCTGATCGCGCTTCTTTTAAAATCTACCCCAGTATGTCTTCACTTACCCAGAGGGCTTTCAGCTAGGGAGAAAGTTTAGAGCTAGGCAAGGCGCCACTCATATCTACAGCTCCCTTTGCTCCTTGCTGCATCAGACAGACAAAACTGCCCATTGGTCCTATTAAGGCAGCTCTATGGGAAAAAAAATCCTAGGATTATGTGTAGGTATCATTAAGATCGAGAGAAAAAACAAACTCTGCAACACTTAAGTAGCTAGTACCATCTTGCTTCAACAACACAAATCTTTTTTATGTTGCAAAAATATTTGGGCAGTGTCAGAGGAAGGCTCAACTCTGACCAGTGGACATAAGAACATAAGAAAATGCCATACTGGGTCAGACCAAGCCCAGCATCCTGTTCCCAACAGTGGCCAATCCAGGCCATAAGAACCTGGCAAGTACCCAAAAACTAAGTCTATTCCATGTTACCATTGCTAATGGCAGTGGCTATTCTCTAAGTGAACTTAATACTGGTAGCAGGTGATGGACTTCTCCTCCAAGAACTTATCCAATCCTTTTTTAAACACAGCTATACTAACTGCACTAACCACATCCTCTGGCAACAAATTCCAGAGTTTAATTGTGCGTTGAGTAAAAAAGAACTTTCTCCAATTATGCATATTTAACCCTTTGCTAGACCTTCTAGTTGGATGCAAGAGTTCTCTTAGAAATTCAGAAGCAAATCTGCAATCCATGCTCCCTGGGGGGCGACATGGGGGGGGGGGGGGGGACTTCTGGCAAAGTCTCAATACAGGAAATTCGCACAACATACCAGTTTGGGTTATACCAAAACTAAATCTTTTATCATTTGATGTAACTGAATGATTTGGCAAATGGTACATCTGTATCCAGTGCAAGCTGTATAGAAAAACAAAAGACAATACACATCCAAAAATCATAGTAAATGCCAATCTGCACATACCAGGGCAAGGGTAGGCAACTCCAGGCCTTGAGTGCTGCAAAACAGGTCAAATTTTCAGTATATCCACAATGAATATACATGAGAGAGATTTAAGAACATAAGAACATAAGAAAATGCCATACTGGGTCAGACCAAGCCCAGCATCCTGTTTCCAACAGTGGCCAATCCAGGCCACAAGAACCTGGCAAGTACCCAAAAACTAAGTCTATTCCATGTAACCATTGCTAATGGCAGTGGCTATTCTCTAAGGGGTAGATTTTCATAAACGGTGCGTTCGTGTACTTTTCTTGGCGCTCCAGGCGCAAACAAAAGTACGCGGGATTTTAGTAGATACGCGCGTAGCCGCTAAAATCCTGGATCGGCGCGCGCAAGGCTGCCTATTCCGTGTAGCCGGCGCACGCCGAGCCGCGCAGCTTGCCGCCGTTCCCTCCAAGGCCGCTCCGAAATCGGAGCGGCCTCGGAGGGAATTCGCTAACGCCCTCCCCTCACCTTCCCCTCCCTTCCTCTACCTAACCCACCCCCCCGGCCCTGTCTACCCCCCCCCCCCACCTTGTTGGGGGATTTACGCCTCCCAGAGGGAGAAGTAAATCCCCGCGTGCCAGCGGGTTGCTGGCGCGCCTAGACGCAACCCAGGGGCGGTTCTGGAGGGTGCGGCCACACCCCCGGACCGCCCCAGGCTGAAACCAAGCCCCCGGGCCCGCCCCCGAAACGCCGCGTCCCGCCCCGAAAACGGCGTGCCGCTCGGCCCCGCCCCCGACACACCCCCCTCGGAAAACCCCGGGACTTACGCGAGTCCCGGGGCTCTGCGCGCGCCGGTAGGCCTATCGAACATAGGCGCACCGGCACGCAGGGCCCTGCTCGCGTAAATCCGGGCGGATTTACGCGAGCAGGGCTCTTAAAATCCGCCCCACAGTGAACTTAATAGCAGGTAATGGACTTCTCCTCCAAGAACTTATCCAATCCTTTTTTAAACACAGCTATACTAACTGCACTAACCACATTCTCTGGCAACAAATTCTAGAGTTTAATTGTGCGTTGAGTAAAAAAGAACTTTCTCCGATTAGTTTTAAATGTGCCCCACGCTAACTTCATGGAGTGCCCCTTAGTCTTTCTACTATCCGAAAGAGTAAATAACCGATTCACATCTACCTGTTCTAGACCTCTCATGATTTTAAACACCTCTATCATATACCCCCTCAGCCGTCTCTTCTCCAAGCTGAAAAGTCCTAACCTCTTTAGTCTTTCCTCATAGGGGAGTTGTTCCATCCCCTTATCATTTTGGTCGCCCTTCTCTGTACCTTCTCCATCGCAATTATATCTTTTTTGAGATGCGGCGACCAGAATTGTACACAGTATTCAAGGTGCGGTCTCACCCTTTCTAATAATTCCCAACATTCTGTTTGCTTTTTTGACTGCCGCAGTACACTGCACCGACAATTTCAATGTGTTATCCACTATGAGACCTAGATCTCTTTCTTGGGTTGTAGCACCTAATATGGAACCCAACATTGTGTAATTATAGCATGGGTTATTTTTCCCTAAATGCATCACCTTGCACTTATCCACATTAAATTTCATCTGCCATTTGGATGCCCAATTTTCCAGTCTCACAAGGTCTTCCTGCAATTTATTACAATCTGCTTGTGATTTAACTACTCTGAACAATTTTATGTCATCTGCAAATTTGATTATCTCACTCGTCGTATTTCTTTCCAGATCATTTATAAATATATTGAACAGTAAGGGTCCCAATACAGATCCCTGAGGCACTCCACTGTCCACTCTCTTCCACTGAGAAAATTGTCCATTTAATCCTACTCTCTGTTTCCTGTCTTTTAGCCAGTTTGCAATCCACGAAAGGACATCGCCACCTATCCCATGACTTTTTACTTTTCCTAGAAGCCTCTCATGAGGAACTTTGTCAAACGCCTTCTGAAAATCCAAGTATACTATATCTACCGGTTCACCTTTATCCACATGTTTATTAACTCCTTCAAAAAAGTGAAGCAGATTTGCGAGGCAAGACTTGCCCTGGGTAAAGCCATGCTGACTTTGTTCCATTAAACCATGTCTTTCTATATGTTCTGTGATTTTGATGTTTAGAACACTTTCCACTATTTTTCCTGGCACTGAAGTCAGGCTAACCGGTCTGTAGTTTCCCGGATCGCCCCTGGATCCCTTTTTAAATATTGGGGTTATATTTGCTATCCTCCAGTCTTCAGGTACAATGGATGATTTTAATGATAAGTTACACATTTTTACTAATAGGTCTGAAATTTAATTTTTTTAGTTCCTTCAGAACTCTGGGGTGTATACCATCCGGTCCAGGTGATTTACTACTCTTCAGTTTGTCAATCAGGCCTACCACATCTTCTAGGTTCACCGTGATTTGATTCAGTCCATCTGAATCATTACCCATGAAAACCTTCTCCATTACGAGTACCTCCCCAACATCCTCTTCAGTAAACACCGAAGCAAAGAAATCATTTAATCTTTCCGCGATGGCCTTATCTTCTCTAAGTGCCCCTTTAACCCCTCGATCATCTAACGGTCCAACTGACTCCCTCACAGGCTTTCTGCTTCGGATATATTTAAAAAAGTTTTTACTGTGAGTTTTTGCCTCTACAGCCAACTTCTTTTCAAATTCTCTCTTAGCCTGTCTTATCAATGTCTTACATTTAACTTGCCAATGTTTATGCTTTAAACTATTTTATTCTGTTGGATCCTTCTTCCAATTTTTGAATGAAGATCTTTTGGCTAAAATAGCTTCTTTCACCTCCCCTTTTTATCCATGCAGGTAATCGTTTTGCCTTCTTTCCACCTTTCTTAATGTGTGGAATACATCTGGACTGTGCTTCTAGAATGGTATTTTTTAACAATGACCACGCCTCTTGGACATTTTTTACTTTTGTAGCTGCTCCTTTCAGTTTTTTTCTAACAATTTTTCTCATTTTATCAAAGTTTCCTTTTTGAAAGTTTAGCACGAGAGCCTTGGATTTGCACACTGTTCCTTTTCCAGTCATTAAATCAAATTTGATCATATTATGATCACTATTGCCAAGCGGCCCCACCACCGTTACCTCTCTCACCAAGTCCTGTGCTCCACTGAGAATTAGATCTAAAATTGCTCCCTCTCTCGTCTGTTCCTGAACTAATTGCTCCATAAAGCTATCATTTATTCCATCCAGGAACGTTATCTCTCTAGTGTGACCCAATGATACATTTACCCAGTCTATATTGGGGTAATTGAAGTCTCCCATTATTACTGCATTACCAATTTGGTTAGCTTCCCTAATTTCTCTTAGCATTTATATGCATTGCCTCCATTGTGGATAGTCTGAAACCAGACCTATTTGCTCCACTTGAGGACTGGAATTGTCTATCCATTTATTGAGGGTTTCTTCAACAACCACTATCTAGCAAAGATATTATTTGGGGAAAGACCATTCCTGAGATGTTTCCGTATTGGTACCTGAACCAATGTAGACAGATTCTTTCTTCATTAAGTGACTTGAATCTCTTCTCTACATACAAGCAATGATTTCATCACATGATCTCTCCTTCTCTCTCTCCCTCTCTTTCTCTCTGAAATCGCACATGACAAACGACTCCAGCTCCTCAAAGAAATACATTCCCAAAAATGGAAAACACCCTCCAGCTCCTTGCCTTTCCTGTGCCACTTCCCATCTAGGCCACCACCTACCCTGCCTAATACTTCTGCCAGCCCTGCAGGGAAGCCAAGGTTCAAATCAGCTGATGTTGCCTTGGGAACAAACTTAGGGCTTGATTTACTAATCTTAGTGATTTAAGCCCTTATGGGCCGATACAGTACAGTGCTCGCCTGCTCTCCCACGATTTTCTGTATCGGCCCAATAGATTGTAAGCCCTCTGGGGACAGGGAAATATCTACTATACTTGAATGTAACTCCCCTTGAGCTAGCAATTAAAGGTATGAGCTAAATCTATATAAGTAAGTTTGAGATCACCAGTTTCCTTTTGAACTGGTACAGTAGTTGTATCTAAATTTACTAGATGACAACTTGTCACCAAGGACAGGTTGAAATTAATCCTAGTTTTGCCCCCTTGTGTTCAAGGAGATATGGTTCTGATTTTTCTTAGTATATATCACCTTTTGTCTGAAAAGAGAAAGAGTACAAATATAAGTGAAAGAATGCATTGGACAACAAATTAAGGGTAGCTGATGAACAAGCTTCTTAACAAAAATCAGACAGTAAGGTGCTGAGGAATCAAAGCTCTCCTGGAGGCACACCTAACCTGTCAAGTTTTCAGGGAATCTGTAATTAATGTGCATGATAAAGATTTGTATACACTGGGTCTGCATTGCATTCAAATCTATTCATTGTGGCAATTCTGAAAACCTGACTAGATAGGTGTGCCTCCAGGAGATGGCTGGGAGGTACTGCGCTAAGCAAAGCACTTCTAACAATTGAATGGTCTAGTTACAGCTCCAAACAGAAAGACACACTCACACAAGCAATCAACATCCAATGAAGAATAGTTTATTTTTAAATAGCTTCTTCTTTGATAAAATCTGTAAAAGTCAAACCTTATAAAGGAAGACATTGCTTATTGAATATATTATTCTTAGTTGAAAACTAGGTGCTAGTGAAAGTGCATTCTTATTTAGCATTTAGAGATAAGTTCCTGCAAGTTTTATTGTAGTTTGATTGTAATCTGCCGTGAGGCCATTTTTGGAAAAAGGTGGAATATCAAATGTTTGTGAATAAATAAATAAAAGAGGAAGCAATAGATCAAAAATATATCCTGTTGATAATTTTGGAGAATCTAGATACTACTACTCTTTAATTAACTCAACATGAAGTACCATCTGGAAGAAAAAGGCAAAGATAAGGTTCTAACTTGCTTTACTGTTTCTTTACGTCAGGATGATGAATGTGAAAATGGAAAGCAATATGTTTTTCCTCTAACAAGATGAAACAAGTTATCAAGTAGAAAATATAGCAATAAAATGAGTTAAAGCTATATATTTCCAAAAAAAACTTAATTGGTGACTCCAAATATAAAATGTTGACTGGTATAACAGTAGAAAAAGGTGCCTATTTACTAAACCATGTTAAAACTGGGCTTTAATATCTGGTTTTCCTGTTGTGTTCAGTAAACTGTGGTATGTGAATTTAATGAATACTGCAGTAGGGGGCCATTCCTACAGCCGAGATCATGTGTTCATATCCATCTGCATGTTTCCTCCTGCAGGAACGTGGATTCCTAGCCCCCATCTGCCTATGAATGCTTAAAATTACCTGAAGCCTAATCTTAGAACACCCCCATAGTACTGAGGACCGACCCTGCCCAGTGTCACTCCAAAAGTATCAATGTGTAAGCCCCAGCAGCAGTTGAAAAGCCAAAGCGCCTTAAACCACAAATCCCCCCCTCCCTGTTGCTGGCAGCTCCCTACCAATCCCCTTCCCTCCACACTCCTGGACCTCCTTTACCATTAGGTGTTTAAGGGACAGCAGTGATCTCCAATTGTTCCAGCCCTGCTGGTGCTGTCGTCTGAAATAGTACTGGACAAACCTGTCTTCTTGGAGGCAGATCTCCAGTCAAAGATTGGTCTGTCTTTTATGGCTATAAATGTAGAAAGGTTAATAATGTTTTTATCAGATGGAAGTAGGGAACCTTCTGGAGAAAAGCTATGCCCTTGCAACGAAGGCTAGCCAGTGTGACCTGGGAAAAATCTTGGATTGTAGCTATATAGAGGTTCTAACTGTAGTCAGCCAGGTAGACCACTATCTCTGTGGGGTAAGATGCCTTCACTTCTGCAGGTTTGGGACATTGAAAAGAATTAGTTAAATTAGCAGCTGCAGCAGCTTCAGAAGAATGGAACTACTAGCAGAACTTCTATATGACACCTCTTCTCTTTTGTAAGATGTGTAGTAATGTAATGGGCAACTTCATACATGCCCCTGTTCTTCCTGTGCTGTGCTATTACTATTGAGGAAGAAGACCAAAATGTTCACTCCATAGACTTTACCTTGCTAGTGGCAAGACAGTACTAATTTCTTTGTCCCTTTGTAGGGTTAAGATGGGTCTTCCCAAACATTTAGCCAATATCACCCCATGTTTGCTTTATTATTAAGCACATGAGCCAAGACGGAAACATTAACTTATATCTGGGGTGCTATCTCTCCCCAACAATCACTCTACTGTGACCCTAATTGCCATCTCATTCCCTCCTTCATCCTTTACAGTCTTTAGTCAAGCCACACCCTTCAGACCACATCCTTCCCTTCAGCTCAGCTGCTCTCTCAACCTCTGTCACTCCAGTTTGTACCATCTCACATCCCTGGATCCTCTCTTCCCCAGCTCACCTCCTCTTTTCATCTCCTTCAGCCCTTTTCATTTTTCCCATCTGATCCATTCTACCCCAAGGCCTTCTTATAACCCCTACATATTCTCTGTCATCCTTTCTTCCTCACCCATCCACTGTTCCCTTCTCACTCTCATCCTCATCCCCTAGCAGTCACCTTCTCCCTCCCCTCCAACTAATCTCTCACATCCTCCAGTTGGTCCTCAATCAACCGCTGTGCTTGTCTCATATTTCCTGTTATATTTTTCTCTTTTCTTTCACCTTCCACTGCCTAGCCCACTTCTGTTTTTCAAACCTTCAAACACTTTGGGCATCTCCTTCCTCCCTTCATACAGCCCCTTCTCCGAACATCCCCCTCTCTAGGGTCTGCAGGAACATTTCTCTTTGGTACATAGGCCGCATATGGATAACACCTGCTGAGAATAAATTAGGAATAGGAAGCACTGTGTGTTATAGGGTATATTCAGTAGAAGGTGAGGAGAAAGAAGCTATAGAAAACTCCACCAATCCATGTACACTCAGCCTTCCCCTATCATAGGGCCAAAAGAGGAGGTGACCCTACAGACAATGGGGATAATTGGCTGTTCTGGCCAGAGGCATCTCATATTGGTGTGGGGAGTGGCTGGTCTTCCACTGCTAGGGCCACCGCTGGTACAGATGGTGGCTGATGGTCCCCAGCAGCTCCTCCTCCTCTTTTTCATCTTGCTCATCCTCTTCATCATTTTGCTCCTCCTCTTCTTCCTCCGAGGATGAAGAAGCAAGTGTTAACTGTGAAGAGAGTAAAAACTGTGTATCGATATGTTTGCTCCAGAGTGTGATGTGCATGATCAACTAACAATTAAAGGGCATTGCATTAGTAGGTGAGGTGGAGGTGATGGTAAATACTCCTAGCACTGGGACACCCCATGTTCTATAAGGGGTGGCAAGGCCACAGATAGTTTCCCTGTGAAACGGTAGTTTATATAAAGTTATGTTTTAAAACATGATGGCTAGGCAGTGTTTAGGGCTTGCTAGTAGAATCAGAGTCTGGGTGGTTTATTTTGGGGTGTGCCTTAGATAGCAAGACTTCTAGGGCCAGGATACTGCCACAACTCTATGGGTGTTTGTAGAATGCTAGGCACAAAGTTTTATAGCTAACAGTATGAGGTATAGAATGTAACACTCTCTTGAGTTCTAAGCAAGGCTGGTGAGTGCATAAAAAGCACTGCTTCATAACAATGTTTCCCGTGAGCCAGAGATTAGGCAAACATGAAGTTCATGTGCACTAGGATTGCTTGAAGATGTAGGCAGTGACAGGGTCCTGGTGAATAACTGCACAAGAGTGGGAGTTCTCTAAGCATGACATGTAAAATACCTGGAGATATCTCCCTGACAGTAATATTATGACTTACCTTGGTGCTTCCACTTCCAGGCCTGCACCTGTATTAGCCACTCCCTTTCCTTATGTCAGAGCTCTCGAGCCTAATTCTTCAGGTCTTCAATCTATTCAGAGAAATATAAATTGTAAGCAACTTGATCTGTATTGGCCTCCCCTTTGCCCCTCACCACCCATACCACCATCCCCCAATTGTCACCCTATACCTCCTTATTGATGGCAACATATCCTACCCACCAACTGTCCGCCCAACCACCCATTGTACCTCTTATGGCCCCACACCCCACACCCCACCACCAACCACCTTACTCCCAACCCCATCTCAGCCACGAGTTATCACCCCAATACCCCTTCAACCCACCCCCACCCTTAACCACAACAATACCCACAAACCCAACCCACCTTCAACCACACCAATAACCACAAACCTCATCCCCATAATTCACCCCATCCTCAACTACACTAATACCCACAAACCCCACCCCATAAACCCATCCCAATCCTCTATCACACCAGTACCCACAAATGCACTCCTAAACCCATTCTCTCCCTCCATCCACATTCCTACTACTCACTATTAACTTCCCTCACGTAAATAATCCGCTTTTCTGTTGTAGAAGTCCTGGAAATATTTCAGGCATGCGTTGTGAGGCTGTTGCCCCCTCCTGGGGAACAGCAAATGTTTATATTTCACTGCCAGGGGCACCAGTCCGTAAACATCCCTGGTGGTAAAATTGGGCTGGTGTGCAGGGAGCCATTATGGAATGAGCCTGTCCTGAAAGAACCATAAATTTCTGCCTGCAGAAAAAGCATACACATGCACTTTAGCAATAGTAGTGTTAATGTGTGTGATTATGGTTTAATTCACATAAGCTTGTTCTTGCACAATTAGCTAGTCACGAATAAAGACTTCATGGTACCATAACCCAACAGAATCCAGTTTCAACTCAGCTAGAAGCCAGGAGGAGTGGTAAGAAAATTGCTGGTCCAAAACAAATGCATGATCAGGAATAAAGTTATGTAGGCAATGCTATAAAATAAGGTAAATGGGCACACATTAAAAAATGTATCAATAGAATGTGTTTATATTTCATGCCTTGAGCATGGAATCCTAAATGGGAACTAAAATGTAGAATCCTACATAAAATACCTACCTAGAGGTATTTACTCAAAAATATTGTAAGCAGTCACAATTGCTAAACAAATTTTGGCTCAGTTAAAGTTGCTTTCAAATGTGTGTTGACATGGATAGGGTGGATTTGGTATATTGTTCAATATATTCTGAACAGGAAAATACCTTGTGGCTTTCTGGTCAATGTAGCTCTCACAGAACCTATACCTCATTTCTTCCTACCTAGTTTCTAATCATCATTGAGAACAAATTGGTGTGCAGTTCAAGAATTGAAAGAAACAAAGTGTGAATATGAAATGTGGGGTTTTTTTTATTTAAAATATCGGCGATATTCAGTGCTGAAATGCATACTTTATAATAGATTTGTTAAAATGATTATCAGCTAGTAAGGTTTAATCTAATTACTTTTCTAAATATTGGATTAGTATAGGGGATTATGTTTTGCAGAAATAAAAAGTAATGAAATTATTTTTAACATAGTAACATAATGGCTATAGGTAGACAAGGACCATTGATTCACCCAATCTGCCCCTTTATATGCTTACACAATTCTAACTCTGATCCTCACTTTTCTTTGCTCTTACCACCACACTCTGCTAAAAGAGAGTCTCCCAGTTGCACACCTGCAGGAAGTCATGCCATATTCAAGGTTTGCTTCTAATTAACCAGTGCATATCTACTTTCCTATTTTCCTCATTAGGACCAGCTTTCAGTTTTCAAAGGATATCTTTTTGGCTTTGATATGCTCTTGCACAGTGCTCTTTTACCATCCTGGCAGTCATTTTGATTGTCTTTTGACCATTTTTAATCTGTAGAAAACATATTATTGTACTTTCACAATGGTATTTTTAAACAATCACCATGCCTCATACAGACTTTTAACCATCACAACTGCTCCTTTAGTTTCTATTGAACTGATTTCTTCATTTTTTCAGTCTCCCTTTGAAAGTAAAATGCTCTCTAAACATCCCCCTCTCCAGGGTCTGCAGTAACATTTCTCTTTGATACATGGGTCACATATGGATAACACCTGTTGAGAATAAATAGCTTCCTGAGAAGAATAGGAAGCACCTTGTGTTATAGAGTATGTTCAGAAGAGGGTGCGGAGAAAGGAATTTTACATATTGTTCTTCCTTCAGTGACTATATGTCAAATTCAATTGTATTATGATTGTTGCTGTCATGTGTTTCACCACTTGCACTAGGTCCTGTGTTTCATTGAGAACTTGATCTAAAATAGCATCCCTTCTCGTCAGGTCGAGGACCAAGTGCTCCATAAAGCGGTCATGTATGCCATCTAGAAACTGTTAACTTCCTAAAATGTCCTGATGAGAGAGTTCCCCAGCTGATACTGGGGTAATGGAAATCTTTTCTTATCATTGTGTTAGCCTGTCTCTGTTAGCATTAAGCCTGTTTCACCATTTTGTTCAGGTGATTCCACTTTATACTTTTTGTTAATGTTCTTATGTTCCCATCACGTATGCTATGTGTATTCATAGAGATTCCAGAACTATCTTCTTAATTGACTCTATGTCATCATAGGAACAAATCCTAGACCCTGCCTTTTATGGAGACCTTTCCTTGGCTTTTAAATTCTTTTGCTTTATCTGCTAACAACATTTTACCCCCAAATATCATCTGACTTTATTTTTACTCCATGATTTAATATTGATTAAAATTAAATGCTTCCAAGATGGAAGAACTAAGGAGGTCATTTTCAAAATGGGGGCGGAGTCGGGGTGGCATCGGGGCCGGCTCTGCGGATAAATCGCTGGCAGTGAAAGGTAAGGACCCTTATCACTGCCAGTTTCGCACCGAATAACTATGGTGTAGTTATTCGGTGTGAAAGCCGGCAGCCAGCGCACCGCAGTGGCGCAATGGCTGCTGGGTTTCGCAGGCCCCCCCTCACACACTTCGCCCCCCGTTACCGCCAGATTTTCTAAGGTCTGTGACCTTAGAAAATCGAGGCCTAAGAGTGGGTAAACCAGACACCTTAGATCTGGAATTTTCCTTATTAGACAGATTTTCTGTCATAGTTAAGAGACAAGTTCAAAACACAGGAGTCAACTTGCTTAAAAAAAAAAAGGACTGTTTCCATAGGTTCAGACTGTGGTTAGAGTCTGTTCTTTTCAATTGAAGCTGATTCATCCATACTTATTATGATAAGAATGGAATAATTTTCTGAAAATAGTGCATGCATTAGTAACTTATAGAACATACTATTGTAATGCACTATTAATTGGGCTAGATAAGAAATGTGTCCATAGTCTCCAGCTGGTAGAGAAAGCAGCAACCTGCATTGTGATGATTTGCGGTCAGAGGACAGAATAACTCCTGTTTTGTCTGAACATTATTGGATCCCTGTAGAATACAGGACATACGTTAATGGCCGGATTTTAAATGCCCTGCGCGCGTAAATCTGGCCGGATTTATGCGCGCAGGGCCCTCGTGCACCGGCGCGCCTATTTTGCATAGGCCGCCGGCACGTGCAGAGCCCCGGGATGCGCGTAAGTCCCGGGGCTTCGTAAAAGGGGCATGTCGGGGGCATTCCGAAAATGACGCGGCGTTTCGGGGGCATGACGTGGCGTTTCGGGGGCAGGCCCGGGGGCGTGGCACCAGCCCGGGGGTGTGGTTGAGGCCTCCGGACCAGCCCCTGGGTCGGGTGATGGTGCGCCAGCAGCCTGCTGGCGCGCGCAGATTTACGTCTGCTTTCAGCAGGCGTATATCTGCCAACAAAGGTAAGGGGGGGGTTTAGATAGGGCCGGGGGGTGGGTTAGGTAGGGGAAGGGAGGGGAAGGTGGGGGGAGGGCGAAGGAACGTTCCCTCCAAGGTCGCTCCGAAATCGGAGCGGCCTCGGAGGGAACAGGCAGCGTGCGCTGGGCTCGGCACACGCAGGTTGCACAAATGTGCACCCCCTTGCGTGCGCCGACCCCGGATTTTATAAGATATGCGCAGCTACGCGCCTGGTGCACGAACAAAAGTACGCGCTCGCGCAAAATTATAAAATCTACCCCTATGGTTCTCTTCTTAGTGTTCAATAGATGTGTGCTGTGCGCTTTAATAATTTTCATTTCATTTTGTTTTTTGTTTCATTTGCTGTTTGTTTTGTTTTGTTTGTCCAAAACAAAACAGAAATACAAAATGAAACAAGTTTCCCTTCCTGCCGCCCACCAAACACACTTAAATAAAAGGCCCCTTTCATCCCCCCAGACCCTCTAACCTACCCCCCCCCCACGCCTCCAATCAGTTCTTACCCCATCAGTGGAACTTCCAGTGGCAGGAGTAATCCCCAGTTGCTCCTGTCCCACAGCTCGGGGTTTTCAAAATGGACACTGGTTAATCCGAGATCAGCACCACTTTGTTGTAGGGCAGATTCCGCAGTAGAGATGTGTATCGTGTGATCGATTGTCTTAACGATCGATTTCGGCTGGGGGGGGGAGGGAATTGAATCGTCGCGGTTTTGTTTCTGTAAATATCATGTAAATCGTAAATCGGGGAGGGCGGGAAAACCGGCACACTAAAACATCCCTAAAACCCACCCCGACCCTTTAACATAAATCCCCCACCCTCCCGAACCCCCCCCCCCCAAATGTCTTAAATTACCTGGGGTCCAGTGGGGGGGTCCCGTTGTGATCTTCCACTCTCGGGCCATGGGTGCGTTGATAGAAAAATGGCGACGGCGCTACCTTTGCCCTGTCATATGACAGGGCAAAGGTAGCGCCTTTTGGTTCCTATCCCCCGACATGAAGAGCGTAGGAAATCGCTCCCGGACCCCCGCTGCACCCCCAGGGACTTTTGGCAAAATGGCGCCGGCCATATTGCCGTACGGCAAAATGGCGCCGGCCATACGGCAACACGATTCGAGTGCAGGAGGTCATTCCCGGACCCCCGCTGGACTTTTGGCAAGTGTTGTGGGGGTCAGGAGGCCCCCCCAAGCTGGCCAAAAGTCCCTGGGGGTCCAGCGGGGGAGATCCCTCCCAGAACCCCGCTGGACCTCCAGGGACCCCGCTGGACCCCCAGGGACCCCGGCGCCATTTTTCTATCAACGCACCCGTGGCCCGAGAGTGGAAGATCACAACGGGACCCCCCACTGGACCCCAGGTAATTTAAGACATTTGAGGGGGAATTCGAGAGGGTGGGGGATTTATTTTAAAGGGTCGGGGTGGGTTTTAGGGATGTTTTAGTGTGCCGGTTTTCCCGCACTCCCCCTTCCCCCGATTTACGATTTTTGACGATAAATCGGGGGAATTCCTATTAAATATTGACTCTAACGATTTTGACGATTTAAAATATATCGGACGATATTTTAAATCGTCAAAAAACGATTCACATCCCTATTCCGCAGTACCAATACCGGGGATTGCTTCTGCCTCTTGAAGACCCAGTGATAGGGTAAGAATGTTTTGGAGAATGGAGGGGGCCAGTGGGCCAGTGGGAGTCTTTTAATTAAGCGGGTTTGGTGAGCAGGAAGAGGGACCCAGACCAGGTGATTATTATTATTTTTTTAATGTGGCTGTGCTTGCTTTGAAACAATATGAAACACAAGTGAAATTTCATTCATTTTTCTTTCATTGAAAACAAAATGAAATGGGAAATGCCCTTGACATTTCCTATTTCATTTCAAATGACATCTCATCCTACGTCTTTAAATCCCTGAAGGGTGTTGGTGTAGGATACCTGAAAGAGCAACTACAAAGAAACATCCACTTCAGACTCATCGCTCTTCACAGGGAACTTTATTGGTTGAGCCACCTATGAAGGAAACCAGGTTGTGTAGTTCAAGACAAAAAGCATTTAGATATTTGGTTCCAAAGTATTGGAATAGGTTGCCTGTTCATATACTGTCGTACAGCGATTATTCAACATTTAAATGTTTGTTAAAAACGCATCTGTTCTGTTCAGCTTTTGATTAATGATGTAATCTGATTCTTTATTTGCAAAGATACAGGCCGATACAGTAAGGAGCGGTAGGAGGAGGTGAGTTAGTGCTGGGCGCACCCGCGTTTGCCGCACGCACAGTCCGGATCACCTACCGCTCGATACTGTATTAAAATTGCATGCAAATATTAGCCGCGGTCCAACGCGCATCCAACACGCATCCAACGCGTGTCCATGAAGCGCAATCCATTTTACTGTATAGGCGCTTATACAGCGCCTATACAGTATCCTGGGTGCGCTGGTACCTGTCATTTCAAATGACATTTGAAATGACAGGTACCAGGAAGTGGATACAGGAGAAGGGCTGACTCACCCCCTAACTGACCCCCTAACTCCCCCCAAACTTTCCGCCAGCCCCCACTCACCTGCCCTGGCCGCGTCCATCTCCTGCACTGACAGCTCCGGAGCAGCCCCAGTCCTCTCTCCTCTCCTCCCAGGGGCAGCTGGCGGCGGCGAGAGCGGCTTCGGCAGCCCGGGGCAGATCGGGCGCTCCCCATGGGTCCCTATTCTCTAAAAGGTAATGCGTGCACGCCGTGACCTCGGACGTCCAGCCGGGCGCTCAGGTCACGGCATGCGACGTCCGAGGTCACGGCGTGCACGCATTACCTTTTAGAGAATAGGGAGCCATGGGGAGCGCCCGATCCGCCCCAGATTGCCAAAGCCGCTCTCGCTGCCGCCGGCTGCCCCCGGGAGGAGGGGAGAGAGGACTGGGGCTGCTCCGGAGCTGTCAGCGCGGGAGATGGATGCGGCCAGGGCAGGTGAGCGGGGGCTGGCGGAAAGTTTGGGGGGAGTTAGGGGGGGAGTCAGGGGGTGGCTGGGGCTCAGGGGGAGGATGGCCTGGCCTGTTGAGAGGAAGGAGTCCTGGAGGGGGAGGAGTTAGGGGGTCAGTCAGCCCCTGGGGCTGCTCAGGAGCTGTCAGTGCGGGAGATCGGCATCCATGGACGTAGCCAGGGCAGGTGAGCGGGGGCTGGCGGAAAGTTTGCTTGGTCTTGTCCCGGGGAGTTAGGGGGTCAGGCAGTGAAGCGGGGCTGGCTGGGGCTGCTCCGGTGCTGTCAGCGTGGGAGATGGACGTGGCCGGCGCAGGTGAGCGGGGGCTGGCGGAAAGTTTGCTTGGTCTTGTCTCGGGGAGTTAGGGGGTCAGGCAGTGAAGCGGGGCTGGCTGGGGCTGCTCCGTGGCCCATGAAATTTCATCTCGGCTTGCCTGACACTCCACACTAATGCAGCGGTAGGGGTAGGCGGTAAATTAGCAGGTTAAACGCGCGGCAAAACTGCAGGTTTAAAAAGCGATAATCGGGCCGCGCGTTACTGTATGGGAGGGAATAGCTAATCCAATCGTTTACATCTCATATACATGCCGTGGGCGGAAAGGGTTACCCGTTGATTTAAAGAGGCGGTAAGGATGGGTTAAAGGGGATAGTGAATCGCGGTTTGGACTAACACGGCCAAATTGTGTAGAAAGCAGGTTAGAAGCAGGGTAACTGCGGCTGCATTTTACTGTATTGGCCTGATAGTGAGGGAGGTTAGTAAGTTATTTTCACAGAGGTTAGTAAACTGCATTGTTTTCTGATTTATGTTTATGCTATGCGCAAGAGATTTTTATGTACTGCACAATCATACAGATTTTGCTGGTTAGCAGTGAGTATTGTATTCTGATTTTATCTTTGTTTTTATGAAACACTGCTATTTATGCATTGAGTTGTATAGGTTTTAGTCTGGCTGCCTATTTGTTGGTGATGTTTTATTTGTTTTTATTATTGTTTTCACTGTAATCTGATGTTTTTGAAATATTGTACTTCATTGTAATGTGACCTGAGCCTGTGATTGATGGGAGAGAAATAAAAACAAATAAATAAATAAATGACTAGTTATGTATGTAAATTCAATAGTTTTATGGCATTGAACAAACCTTCAAGTTATTTGTGAGTTAAATTACTGGCACTATATCAAAGATCTTTATTTATGTATTTGTTTGGCGGCACTGTTCAACTGCTTCCTGATGATTATGCCAAGAAAAGTTATATGTGGTTAAAAAGTTATATTCTAACCAGTCAGATTCAGAGCTCATGACAACTTACTATCGGCACAGTGCTGCTATAATAATCCTATAGTATATATATATATATTTTTTTTTTAAATTCAGTTTATTCTTTTGAAAATTCAGTGACTTCTACCTTATTGTACTCATAACAATATGCCTGAAGTTCAACTAGAGTGTAATTTTATGGCATATTATTGAGATCATCGTAATTGGCATTAGTATGGAGCCCATTGTTTTGAATGTATTATCCTGACTTACTTTGTTGTAACTGCTGAATAAATTATGATTTTTGCTATGAAAAATTCTAACATGTATCTTGACTGCACACAAAAACATACATGATACTAATCCTCAAGTACGTTGTAGAGGCCTTCCCTCATTCATATAAATAAGTTCCATGCATCTCACAACAAAAAGTATCTGTCGCAATCAAAGTAGGCAACAGGTGATCTAGCCCATCAACTACAGCATATATTTTTAGAGTTACTCCATCCCATAGACTGGGATGGCTGTAAACCAGCCTCAATTGACACCAGAGCAAAGGCATCAAACCCAAAACGAGTGCCCTATAGAAAACCTCAGAACACCTTAATAGACCAGTCCCAGCATTCTGGGCCTGGTTCACCTTAACACAAGGCAATCTATGTGCAGGATGTCTCCTCTGAGCAGGAATAAAACATAGGCTCAGAGGAGAGCAAGAGAGGCCCTGGGGAGAAGGAGAAGGCATTGGCAACTCTTTATAACATTATCGACATATTGAAGTTGTTTTGTTGAGGTACTGCAAGGTAAGCAGTCTTGATTTATGTTTGATGTGTGAAGAATAAAGCTGTACAAGAGAAAACTGTATTCTATCCTTCAGCCAACCATATACCTCTCCTGCTCTGTGACAGTGTGCTTGGTAATGTGTGACATCATGCCAACCACCGTTTGGTAAAAGGGCAGTATTGACATAGGACCCTATGGCTTACACTTTCTTTGAGCTAAATCTAAATTAATAAATTAATAAATCATGTTTTAAAATATTATATTCTGGAAAGCAGTATGAGTATTTTTATATAGTAACTTTTATGGAAACTGCTCCAAACCAATTAAGGGGGAAATCTTTTATCAGCCAACATAGGTTTTGAGAAACGTATCTGCAGATTTGATACCAGTTTTCAAAAGGAAAGTACCACATACTTTCCCTTTGGAAATGATCCCACTAATAGTACCAGCACACATTTTCACCTGCTAATATATGCGCATAGAAGGTTTGTCTGGGTAGCTTTTCAGTTACCTGAACAAAAACCTGTAATTGAACACTCCGGCTAAATTTTATCCAGGTAAAAAGAACTTATCCAGGTAAAAAGAACTTTTTACCTGGATGTTATAACCCCCTTGTTCCTTGTGAACCGATATGATATGAGTTGTATCATGAATGTCAGTATAGAAAAGAGTTAAATAAATAAATAAATAAAATAAATTAGTTTAAAACAAAATGAACGAATAAAATGTGTTTCATTCGTGGGGGCCTCCAATTCATTTCAGTACCCTCCAAATGAAAAGAATTAGAATTATTCATCGCATTTTGAAGTTTTCTTTTAAACAAATGCACATCCCTAATATTTACACCTGGAAAAGAGTGTAACCTCTCTTCCTAACATATTTTTCCATTATTAGACAGCTCTATTAAATATCTGTGCTACCCTATGTTAAGCCCAGCTAGGTACAAAGCTAATGATACAACAATATCGGGGAATAACTAGTATACAATGAAATATGAAAAATAACTAGCTATGTGTTTGCTGCAGAGAATCAACTTAAATCTCCAGTGTTATTTCTATTTTAAAACCATGGAACTTTATTTCTCTCAATGTAACTCAACTATTTTTACTTTAGAGAAAAGACCTCAGTATTGGCAAAAGATCCGAAAATTCAGAAACTACTTTAAAGCCAATTGTTTCAGTCACCGGTCTTATATTCTCTTATTTTTATTTTAATAAAATTATTTTAAAAAAACTATTTCTTGTTTGTTTTTTGTAATGTGTTCTTGTAACGGTGTCACTATGATTTGATGTTAACCTATTATTTGATGAATTACTGTTGACAATATTTATCTTAATTGGAAGAATTATACTCCTTATAATTCAATTATTATTTGCTACTTTATCCACAGCCACAATTTGAATGCCTGTGTTTTTACTTTATATGGTCCTTGTGGAGTTGTCATATTTCTCCGAAAATCATAGCTGTCTTGTTATGTCTCCAACTTTGATAATAATGTCTTTTTCTTTTTTAACATTGACGCTTATCTTCAGCTGTTGTAGTCTTTATGTTTTATTCATTATTATTCAGCTGTGTTTTAAATGCTGGGACATTATGATTTATATATTCTTATTCATCATTGGCTCATGAACAAATGACACCTTTCAACATTTTTCTCAGCAACAAGAATTAAAATTCTTTCTTAATAGCCCTTCTTGCAAATTTCTTTTTTTTTCTTTCAAACCTGCAACAAATGACAATATGTCATTTTGTAAAGCGCATATTTGTCCTTCTGATGTCCAATACTTAACAATCCCGACAATTTTTTAATTTTATAGCGGACCACTTATCTGGCGCTTGCAATGTAGAACTCTTGTTTTGCCACGTTGCCGTGCCTCGAACTCAAAAGGTCTGTTTGACTGCCGCCAACATGACCGATGTTTCGCTATGAAAATGTTGCTTCAGGGCGGACTCTGAAATTTAAAACATAAGTCAATGTAATTAATTACTGACAACAGCTTCAGTCGGGGTTTTTGTCTGGAATACTCACAATGTTAAAAGGTTCCTCCTTCTTTAGATGTCGGGCTCAAACTAAAACTATGTTTAACATGGCCGTGCTTATTTTAAACCGCTGATTGGCTTGAAAATGCACCAATCATAACATTTGAATTCAATATGTGCTGATGTTACATTTAAAGGTCTACGCACCTTCTTCTTCCCCCAACATCATGTTGGATTCCACCAGGACCGGTACATCCGCTGATAGATACATTCCATAAATTGGTATTACGAGATGTCCAGTTGCTGGAGCAAGAAAATAAAAAAATTCTGTAGCAATTTAAATAAACAAGCACGTTCAACTTTATACTCCATGGCAAAAAATCAAGATTATGTCATTAAACAGGCAGACAAAGGGGGTTCCATTGTCTTTCTGAACAGGGAGGATTACATCAAAGAAATAACAAGACAAATAAATGATGACAACACATATATTAAATTGACTGCTAATCCAACAGTGCAATTACAAAAGCAGATTAAAAAGTTGATAGATCAAGGCAAAGATATGGGTTTTTTAACCCTTAAAGAATATAATTTTCTGAATGTAAAACATCCCAGAACTCCTACAATTTATGTCTTTCCAAAAGTTCACAAGACATTGGTTAACCCACCTGGAAGGCCAATAATTTCATCAAATTAATCTCTACTGGAGCCTCCAAGTTTACGGATTGTTTTTTGAGAGAATTTGTTGCTTTGAGTTCTTCATACATAAGAGATACATCTCATTTTTTAAGTTTAATGGAGAATTTAACCATGAGTAAAGAAGATAAATGGTTTGTCACGTTAGACATCAAATCATTATACACTTCAATCCCTCAGGATTAGGCGTTAAAAGTAGTAGAGATATATATCAATAAACGAAATAGACCCCCATCGTGTGCCCAGTGAATTCATTTTACAATTGACTTCCATTGCATTGAAAAAGAATTTCTTCATGTTTCAAGGAAGATATTATCAACAAATATCGGGAACAGCGATGGGAGCCACAATGGCTCCCACCATAGCAAACCTGTTTATGACAGAATTTGAGAATGAGTGGATTTACAATTCCCCCTTTGTCTCAAAAATTGTTTTTTACAAACGTTATATTGATGGCATCTTCATTTTGTGGAGTGGAACGCGACAAGAGTTAAGTTCCTTTGAAATTTGGATCAATACATGCGATGAGAAGATCCAGTTTGTAATGCATTGCAATTTCTTCGAAATTCCATTTTTGGATGTATTGTTGAAGAAAACATCAGATGGAGAAATAGTTACCAGTGTATATAAAAAAAAAACCCAACTGATCATAACACTATGTTGCACTTTGACAGTGCACATCCCATGCCATTAAAAAACAGTCTTCCCTTTTTCACAATTTCTGAGATATAAACGTAATTGTTCAAATATACAGACATATAGACAACAATCGGATCATCTAATTACAGACCTTAAGAAAAGAGGTTATCCTAATAATTGTATTAAAACTGGATTCAAGAGAGCGCTATATTATGATAGAGAAGCCCTTTTGGTTCAACAACAGAAGTCTCAAGATTCAGGAACTTGTGTCACTCAATATTCACCCTCATCACGCAGGATTGTTCAAGTGATGCATAATCATTGGTATCTCATCAAGATGATACCTGGGATGGAAGACATGGACTTTATGGTAGCTTATTCAAGAACTCGGAACTTGAAAGAAATTTTGAGTCCATCCACATTGAAAGAGAAACCAAGTCCCATGCAAACTCTCGATGGGAGGACTCCATATGGCCACTATAAATGTGGCCACTGTAAGATTTGTGATCAGACTTTGGAACTCAAGGAGTATATTTGTACTCAAACACAATATAGATATAAATTACACAATTTTACTACATGTCAAACTGATTTTGTAGTTTACATTATAAGTTGTCCATGTAATAAAATGTATGTAGGGCAAACAAAAAGATCTTTTAAATTGAGAATAGGAGAGCACAAGAGCTGTTTAAAGAACAAGAAGATAGCTGCTCCTATTATTATTATTGTATCCAGGAAAATCACAGTATTAAGGATTTAAGGTGGTTTGTATTAGATCACATCAAGCAAGATCAAAGAGGAGGTAATCGGGAAAGATGTCTGTACAGGAGAGAACAAGAATGGATTTTCAAATTACAGTCGGAAGAACCGAATGGTCTTAATTCAAAAATAGAATGGAACAGCTTAATGAATTAAAAATAGGAAAATACAAGACATCGAACAGTAATTTGATATTATTGTGAAAAATATTTTGATAAGACACAGTTTGGTATAGTTCCAGAAATTGGAGGAAATAGCAAAAAGAGAATACACTGGATCTATTGAAAAACTTTTATCACAGATAACATCGCTAAGATACAATTAAAATGGTAATTCGTCATGCTCTATTAAAATCAAGTATTAATGTTGAAAGAACATGCACGGTGGTGCATTATTAAAGATCTTTAAATCAGACGTCATCACACTGAACGTGATGTTGGGGAAGTAGAAGGTGCGTAGACCTTTAAATGTGACATCAGCATGTATTCAATTGAAATGTTATGATTGGTGCATTTTCAAGCCAATCAGCGGATTAAAATAAGCGCGGCCATGTTAAACATAGTTTTAGTTTAAGCCTGACATCTAAAGAAGGAGGAACCTTTTAATATTGTGAGTATTCCGGACAAAATCCCCAATTGAAGCTGTTGTCAGTAAGTAATTACATTGACTTATGTTTTAAATTTCAGAGTCCGCCCTGAAGCAGCGTTTTCATAGTGAAACGTCAGCCAAGTTGGCAGCGGTCAAACAGACCTTTCAAGTTAGAGGCACGGCAGCGCGGCAAAACAAGAGTTCTACATTGCAAGTGCCAGATAAGTGCTCCGCTATAAAATTTAAAAATTGTCGGGATTGTTAAGGAGTATTGGACATCAGAAGCAAAATATGCACTTTACAAAATGACATAATTGTCATTTGTTGGAGGTTTGAAAGAAAAAAAAGAAATTTGCAAGAAGGGCTATTAAGAAAGAATTTTAATTCTTGTTGCTGAGAAAAGTGTTGAACGGTGTCATTTGGTTCATGAGCCAGTGATGAATAAGAGTATATAAATCATAATGTCCCAGCATTTAAAACACAGCTGAATAATAATGAATAAAACATAAAGACTACAACAGCTGAAGATAAGCGTTAATGTTAAAAAAGAAAAAGACATTATTATCAAAGTTGGAGACATAACGAGACAGCCATAATTTTTGGAGAAATATGACAACGCCACAAGGACCATATAAAGTAAAAACATTGGCATTCATGTTGTGACTGTGGATAAAGTAGCAAATAATAATTGAGTTATAAGGAGTGTAATTCTTCCAATTAAGATAAATATTGTCAACAGTAATTCATCAAATAATAGGTTAACATCAAATCATAGTGACACCGTTACAAGAACACATTACAAAAAACAAACAAGAAATAGTTTTTTAAAATAATTTTATTAAAATAAAAATAAGAGAATATAAGACCGGTGACTGAAACAATTGGCTTTAAAGTAGTTTCTGAATTTTCGGATCTCTTGCCAATACTGAGGTCTTTTCTCTAAAATAAAAATAGTTGAGTTACATTGAGAGAAATAAAGTTCCATGATTTTAAGTTAGAGATAATACTGGAGATTTAAGTTGATTCTCAGCAGCAAACACATAACAAAGCTAATGATATCCAGAGTATGTGCATACTCAGAGCATTATGTAAGTGAGCATGGCCTTTTGAACATTTGCCCTCTAGTATCATCATAGGGGCCAGTTAGCAGTGGAGAAAATGCCCTCCTGAAGCAGCCCCCACCTCACTCTCCTAGCAGACTCCCCTCTGGGACAGTCCCCACCCCAATGTTCCCCCCTCCCAATCCAACCAGGACCACCAAGGGCAGGAAGAGGAGAGCAGCCTACATGCATTGCTGGTCAACTTAAAAAAATGTATTATTGCCCTCCAGAGTTGCAGTTACGATGAAGGTTGTTATCTATCAAGTTAGAGGTAAATTATATAACTTTCAGAAAGAAAGTGAAAGGATGGTTATTCCGCAGGATGGATGGTTAATGTTATTAACAATAGAGTGTGGTTATATGGTTCTTCATTCTGTTTTGAGCTCTAGGAGTATGGTCACACAGATTTATGATGTTTTGATTAATTAGTTGTTTTATTATTTTTATTCTGTAATGTATTTTAACTTGTTGATATTTGTTTATTGTTGTACACTGTTCTGATCAGTCTGCTACTGGGTGATTGGTATATACTGTAAATTGTGGAAATAAATACATTTTAAGCTCTTAAAAAGATTGTAAAATTTAACTACAGCCACCTCAGGTTTTATCAATAGCACAGTAATAACTCATTTGTTCATTTCGATGCTATATTAATATTTTGAAAATGCAGTAAAAACCTCTGACTGGGTCTCATGTAGGGCCTTAGTAAACATAATTATTTTTACTATGCACATTAAACACATTTGCCGGATGTGCTAAATATAGCACTCGTTAAGCACAGGCCCAGAAATAACTAGAGCTGTTTGAGTGACTGGCATTTATAACTGTTATAAAAAATGTGAACTGTTCACATTTTTTATTCACCTCTAATACCTGTAACAAGTTACTTTAAAAAATAACATTTACAACACCATCTTCACAATGGAAAGATTCCTTCCAGACATCCCTGATTATTGCTAATACATTTTAGGAATATGCATACAAAACTGTGTTGTTTCATTTTATTTTTCATTTCTTTCTTTTGTTTTATTAACCTCACTAATGTTCTACCATTTTCTTATCAAGGTGTTCTCACCTGTTTATTAAAATTGTTTAATAAAGGACTCCCAGAAGCCCCCTGCCATATGCCACCATTGAACCTTTGTAATAATACAAAAATAGAGAGTCAATAACCTTTCCATCAACTATGATGTATCAAACTAAACTGTAAAAAGAATGACAATGGCACATCCATAGATAAATTGTATTCGTACTGTCAAGAAGCAAATTATGAAAGGTGCATAATCATAACATGCCATGAAAAATCATACCTATAAAGGGAGCTCTGACTGACATGCCGCGAATGCGCAGTAGACAGCGGCTCTGACCGACGTGTCTCACATGCATGGGAGAGAGAGCACGCCGGTCAGAGCTCAAAGATGTATATGGCCCTGGTGGGACAGGAAAACCTTGCCCGTTTTAACAGGCACAACAGCTTGTCTCCTATATGACAGTCTTCACCCATTTATATTAGAATCCAGTGCCTATGGGTGTATTTTTTTTGGTACTGAAACTTTTAATATAATGAGAGAGACATTGTATGGTGAATTTAGCAGATTTTTTCAATAGTGGAATTATTTCCAAAACAACAATTATAAATTGGGCGCTGGCTCTAATATAATTTCATATTGGGTGTATAACTAGACACAATATTTGAGTGAACCCTCAGTCATGTATAGAATTAACAAAGGTAGATAAAGTTATTTTAGGAGCGTTTTTCATGACACATCATGATTTCAACTTTGATAATCTCTGTTGGCAATATGAATGTAGTTTTTGTATGAACATGTCGTGTTTACATTTAAAAAAAAAGTTTAATTTGAAAAATTGTGGTTGATGGAAAGTTTATTGACTAACTTTGGGAACAATGCATTTTTGATTATTACCCTGTATTTTGAGAGTGCTTCCGTTTTTGTATACGTCTGCCTTGTTCCTTTTAACTGTTTAACCTTTTCTTTCTGGAAGTCTATGACCTCATTATAATGCGGGGTGTATTTGAAAACTCACTATACAGTAAATATAGAAGATGAATAATTGATGAAACTCATGTTCTGAAGAGGCATTCATTGTCACACTATACAGGGTTTCTGTATCCTGAGGGCTTCATTATGTTTTTTTGTCATTTGGGCTAGAGTAGTAAGACAATTATGGAAAAGTATGTTAAGAATATACTTTCATCCATGCACATAAACTGCAGCATTCACATAAAATCAAGGGAGCAGTCTGATGAATAAGATAAATTAGTTTGTCTAAATTCTGACAAGCATTCATATTCACATCAGAGCAAATGTGAAAAGCTATTTATGTGTTTTTCCATTTGAGCTTTATTCTCTGATGTGAAAGGCCATGTGAATAAGGCCATTTGGAGGAGGGGAGATAGTTGCTGCACAACCAGGGTTCTTTCCTTAATTTCTAATTAATATTTGTCTTCTTATTACCAGGCATCCTCCTTAAAGGCTATGAAGCGTACAACGTTGGGGTCGCCACAGCAAAGGTATTTTCTGGTCCCCCAAGTGAGCAGTTTGGATATACAATACAGCAGTTTGTAAATCAAAATGGGAAATGGTAAGAACCATGAGTTAAAAAAATTAGTCTAATAAAAGGTATAGCGAAAACAAATACGGCTTACAGTTACCCTCTTGCTGTTTAGGGCTCTGTGCAGGCTATCCCAGTGTACTTCATTTCCATCTGCTTGCCACTATAAATCCTCTGTTTTTATATAAAACATCCACCTATGGGAGGGGCCGCATAAACAACACCACCTCTCAGCTGTGTGGATATGTGTAGCACGCTCACACAATTAAAGGTTCTCCCAGGGGTGGGGAGGAGAGGCTAGAGCAGAAATTAAAAGCAACATAAAATACACACAGTATTACTATTGCATGCAATATAAGCAAAATCAGTGCATGCACATTTACATAATGCATTGCGAGCCTGATTTTAAAAAGCATTTACAAACTTAAAATTGGGTTTTATACATGTAAATGCACTTTACCCATGTAAATGAGCTTTTGAAAATTGCAACAATATATGCCATTTAAATGTCCGTAGGATATTCACATGGATCATTAGCCTTGAATGTATGGAACTTTCAGAATATAAAGTGGAATAAATAAATAAATAAATAAATATAAGTGCACTTTACACAGGTAAATGGCTTTTTTAAATTGCACCAATAGTATATTATATTTACATATGTAACTCCTTTTAAAATTACCTCCTTGGATTCTTATAGGCTTTAGGAAACAGAAGTACATGGCATTATAGTAAAAGATGGATTTATTAGCATTGAAAATTAAGAAAATTTGCATTTTGTAAATTATAACAGAAAAACCCTAACACTATTGTTATGCAGGTGGACCCTTGGACTAAGGGGGAGTTGACGCTACCTGTGGGGAGGAGCCCCACAGATCTCCACCGTCAGTAGGCGAGGCTGATGGAGAGCAGACCCCACAGGAGCTTCACCCCTACCAGCCCACATTCCCCTTAGGTTGAACCCTCAGGTACCGTGGCCAGCTGGACTTATCTGGGGTCTCTGCAGCGAAGGAAGTCTCGGAAGAGAGATGAAGGCTTAGAATAGGACAGGCAGGAAAGCACAAGGTCATGGTCCAGGCAATGGTCGTGACAGGTGACGTATCTCATAGTCAGGTTCCAAGCAAGGGTCATGGCCGGCGACATATCTCGTGGTCATGTGCAATCCAAGTCAAAGTCAGAATCAGTTTGAGCAAAGGGCAGGAACTCAGGAACTCAGAGGCAATACACATTGCAGGAGCGAGGAGACCTATTGCCAAGGAGTCCGCTGGAATCAGGGTCCCGACTTTAACTTAAGTAATCTCTGAGCAATGATGTCAGAGAGAAGAGTCATGGGTATTTTCCTGTCACAGGCCCTTTAAATCCAGAAGAGAGGTGCACACGCGCGCCTAAGAGAAAGCTTGGGTGCAGGAGAGTCAGCGGCATCCCAGCCACGAGGCAGCATGGCAGCAGCAGTGGCTCACAGCCGCAAAGGAGGGAACCGGGATGAGGAGCTGGCAATGCCGGGCCGCAGAGATGGCAAGAACAGCTGGCACTTCAGGGCTGTGGAGAAAGGTGGCGGTGGCTCCCTGCTGTTACCAGAAGGACCAGGGTGAGTGGGGCCAACTGCGGGTTCCTGCGGTCGGCGAACGTAACTGTACCCCCTCCTCTAGGCTCCCTTCCTTATGGTTTTGGCTTCCTGAGAGGCTTGATCAGATTCTTATCCAGAATGTTGGAGGCAGGTTCCCAGGGGTTTTCTTCTGGGCCGTACCCCTCCCAGGAGAAGAGATATTCCCATCTCCGACCCCGTCTCCTCACATCCAAGATTTCACGCACTTGATATGTGTTGTCACTTTCAGAGGCTATTTCTTGTGGCTCTCTAGTTTTTCAAGAAGGCCAGGATAAGACCAAAGGCTTCAACAAAAAAACGTGGAAGGAGTTATGTATCCTAAGTGAAGTGGGTAACCGGAGTTGATACATCACAGGGCCCAGCTGACGGATACCAAAAATGGACCAATGTATCGGGAACAAGCTGCATCGATGGGACTCTTTACCGGATGTGGCGAGTACTGAGCTACACCTTTTCTCCTTATTTAAACTGGGGTGCAGGACTCCGATGGAGTTCAGCAAATTTTTTCACTTTAATCCTGCTTTTTGCAGCATCAGTTGCGTATGAGTCCATAATTTCTTTAGTTCATCCGCAGTCATCTGAGCTGCCAGGGAAGGAACCTTTAATGGAAGCAGCAGAGGAGGAAGAGGCTGCTTGCCATAGACTATCTGAAATGGAGAAGCATCTGTGGCAATACAGGGATGAGAATTACGTGAGACCTCTGCCCAGGAGAGTAGATTAGCCCAGTCATCCTGACGAGTGTTGACATAAGATTGGAGGAAATGTTTCAAGGTGTGGTTGGTCCTTTCTGCCCGTCTATTCATTTGCAGATGGTAGGTGGCCGTGAAATCTAGAATGATATTGAATTTTTTGCAGAGAGCCTTCCAATACCTTGCTGTAAATTGAGTGCCACGATAGGAGATAATGTGCTTGGGAAGCCCATAGAGACAAAACACATGCTGGATGAAGAGCTGTGCTAATTGTGGAGAGGAGTAGAGTGATGAAATGTGACATCTTTGAGAAATGGTCAACTACCACCCACATCTGTGTTGCCATTTGACAGCGGGAGATCCACAATGAAATTGGTAAAGATGTGAGTCCAAGGTTCCTTGGAGGCTGGCAATGGCTATAACAGCCACCAAGGTCATCCCACTAAAGGTTTCTGCTTCAACAGATGGGACACAAATCCACATAAGCCCGGACATCCTTCTGCAATAGAATTGCTGGAGCAAAGCAAGGGTCCAGGCTCATCCAGCACCCTTGCTTTGCTCCCCCAGGACTTTGTTACGGAGTTTTCATGGAACAACCATCTTCCCTGGAGAAACATTTTTGGTGGCTGCGAGGAGAATCCGTGCAGGATCAATGACGTGTCAGAGGTTCAACAGCATCCTCAGTTGCAAAGGAGAGGGAAAGAGCCTGCTTGGATGTTTTTTGCTGCAGGCCTTATCTAAGTTTGAAATCAAAGCTGTGGAAAAAAAGAGCCCAACCAGCCTGTTGCTGTTACTGAGATGACACCAGAACCAGAATATCATTTTTGTAGGGTGAGTTGTATGGGGAATGTCATAATTCTGCTTTACATCCATTATTGTGGGTCAGGGGGGTTCCCGTGGATGCAAACTGTACTTTTACATCTAGCCCCGTGACGATCATGGGTCAGTGTGTCACGCATGTGAGAACCATCTGTCAGGTGTGTCCCGACAGAAAAAAGGTTGAGAACCACTGCTCTAAAGTATAGATATTTAAGTCCTTCATACTCACCTCATATGGCTTTTGATTCATCCCATATGAGATGAGACTGAAGGACCTAAATATGTAGAGGAGAAACAGGGGGATATGATATAGACATTTAAATACCTGAAATCTATTAATGGTACAGCAAGGATATGCAAGTTAAAGCAGCTGAGCCTTATCAGCAGCTCAGCAGGAATGGGTTAAGAAGTACAGTTCACTCCTTTTGCTTTATTTTGAATATTTTTTCCTATGTCGGGGCACCGTAGTTATCATCACATTACAGCATTATTCATATTCCCTTTCACTGAACATCATTCTTTTAATAAATGGTTTTGATAGAAAAATTATGCACTGAAAAAAATCTCCATGCTTGTCTTGACTTATACCATAATAAAATAAGATATAGTTTAATGCAATGACATACAGAAAAATGTACGTAGCCATAATATACAAATAGGATGCATTGTTCTATAAATATAGAACACTATGACCCTGATTTACTAAAACTTTCCCCATTCAGAAGCCAATATTTTAAAAACCATTAATGGATAACTTATCCAGCTTAAGTCAGTCAGTTAAATTAACCTGGATATTCACTGGGTTAAATGTCCCACTGAATATTCCCAAATAAAGTTATCTGGCTTCCTTTAGCCAATAACTTTAAACCTAACCAGCTATCTTTTGAATATTGCCAGTTAGATTTTAAGTTATCTGACATTAACTGACTATATTCAAATGAAAATAGCCTGAAGTGCTGAGCTGAGTGAAAAAAAGACTCAAGCAGCCCCAGCAGCTCAATCATCTATCTCCACCTATGTGTAGTAAATTTTGGGGCTGCCAGATCAATCCTCCCGTCCTTCACAAGGCCCCCAAACATAATAAAAGTTGTTTTTTCTTTTTAAAAACCGCAGTACCCTCTTCTGCTTCCCTGCCAGTTCAGCAATAGCAACTTATCTCTGACCAGCAACTCTTCTCCTTCCCTCTCCCTTCCCTGGGGTCCCTACTCTAACTCTTCCACTCCGCCCAGCACCCTTGAAAACCTTCACCTCATCCCAGATAGGACATTCCTATCCTGATCCCCGATACTTATGGCGTTGCTTACCTGCTGTGTAAATTCAGGCAGCAACGCTACAAGCTTATGCTTCCAGCTGCCTTTGAAGCAATGCTAAAAACATCTAGAATTGCGGTAGGAGGGTATTGTGATACCAGGCAAGCTGAGGGTTTTAGGGTCCTGGTTGGGGTGAGAGGATGCCGGGGAAGATGCCAGGGGAGGGAGGGAAGGGAGAAGAAGGAGCTTGGCAGAGGCAAGCTCCTTCTGAATGGGGGGGGGGGGGGGTGGATGGAGGGAAATGCAGCAATCTTAAAACTTTTATGATGTTTGGGGGGACCTTGAGGAGGAGGGAAGATTGGGCTGACTGCCCATATATTTATTACTCTTGGGTGGGGTGAGTGATTGGGCTACTAGGCCCGCTTGTGCACTTAATTGGCAATATTATTTTATATATAGCCAGGTAAAGTTATTCAGCTACCTGTAGATGAAAAACTTTAATGCTATTCTCAGTCACATTTTGAGTTAACTGAAGAATTTATTTGGATAACTCCAAATATGAGTGTTACCTGGCTAACCCCTAGAATCATCAAAAAGGGGTGTGTTTATGGAAATTTTTGAATTTCCACACCATGTGGTAACTTACTGCTTTGCATGGTGTGGTAAACTTAACATGCCCTGTGATAATTGTTAAATGTTGAGAGAGAGAGAGAGAGACTATCTATAAGACCCTCATAATAGTGAAGTATTTATTAGGGAAGTGCATCAGGTGCCCGATCGTTTGCGCTTTCAGGTTCGTGTGGCCACGGGAAAATCTTGTTTTCCTGTGGATCGCCATTTCTTTTTTTATTAAAAAATCATTTTTCGACTTAGTGCGCACTAACCGGAGTTAGCTTGATGGGCTCTATAATAGGGCACCAACAAGCTAGGTTGAGATAACATAGTACAAAATTTCATCTTTGTGAGACTTTCCTCACTCCAAATGACTTCAAATCTTCACCAAGGTGTACTGTGCTGTTCGTACATCTAACTCTACATGCAAAACTGGCCCCTAAAACCTAAACCACTGTTGTGCTCCGCGGTCGTGGGACACCACGACCGCGCTGCCCTGCCTCCTCCACGGCAGCGGTCTGCCGCGACAACCTCGGGGAGCCCCGGACCCAGGGCCCGGCGCGGCCCCCCAGCCTGACCGCGGGGCAGAGGGCCGTCCCTGCTCTGCTCCTGCGCCGTCCTAGCAGCCCTTCCTCTGCGGAGGGAATCAAAGATGGCCACCGCCATCCTTAGGCGCGAGGCCGCGCCCCTTCTTTAGAATTAAAGGGACATGATCCCTTTAATTCACCACAGCTGTTCCTTAGGAGCCTGAGCAGAGGAAGTATTTAAGGAGACTTCCTCTGCTCATTCCCTGAGTTAGCAACGTCCCATCGCTGTCTAGTCTGCTTGCCTTGGCGAGTTCCTTGTACTTGGATGCTGGTTCCTGTCTTCGTCTTGGTGTTCCTGGTTCCTGACTTCGGATTGGCTTACGGTGATTCTCTGGTTCCCGACTTCGGATTGGCTGACGGTGATTCTCTGGTTCCTGACCTTGGCTTGGCAAGCGGTGATTCTCTAGCACTCGACTTTGGACTGGTGAGCGTTGACCCCCTGGTACTTGACCTAGGACTTCTCCAAGACTCTGTCTCCAAGGGCCCACCTAAGTCCCAGCAGCCCGGGTCCCTACGGGCTCCTCCTGGGGGGACCGCGGACTTCCAGGGCGAAGCTCCAGTTGGCCTTTGCACCATTACCTGACCTCCCGAGGTCCACCTAAGTCCCAGCGGTCGGGTCCCTACGGGCTCCTCCCGGGAGGACCGCAGACCACCAGTGGTGAAGACACAGTGCCTCGTCTCGACTCTTCATTGCCCCCGGATTCCCCTCAGTCTCCAGTGCCAAGGGTCAACTGGTCCTGCCTCCTGTTCTGCCTCGCCCCCCGACGAGAGAGCCTACGGACCCTCTGAAAGGCATTCTATCCTCTCGTCGGCCAAGGGTCCACAAGCCTGAGCATAACAACCACCACCAACACCTCACCTACTAAATAAAATAACACAGGTGACTTTGAAGTTTGTTAGCCACCTTATTTTATCTACACCTCTCCTAAAATCGATAATCTACTGCAGGTGCATCGAGACACTAACACAGGTCCCAATGCTCCCATGCTAGATTTAAAGGGCCCAACTGTTAAAAAAAAAAAGTGCCCAGGGTCAAACATAATCCCCCTCTTCACCCTGGGGTTACCAATCGAGGCAGCCCCGACAACAAAAGTGTAAAAATAGCTACCCATGTTTGTGCAATGACAGCCCTCACAAACCTAGTCAACATCCATTAAATATAGGATATCCCCCCATTCAATAAAAAAAATTCCAGGCAGGTCGCCCCCTTCCCTCTAACCCCCAAATAAAAAAAAAACATCTTTGGGGTATAGTGGTCTACCCTCTTCCTCGACCCCCCAAGTCTACAAAAGAATTGTTGGGATATAGAAGAGCCCCCCAACCCACTTTTGCACTCCATTTCCTCAAATCTCTAAAATGCTGCAATCGGAAGGGCCCGGGGTGCCCCCTAGCCCTGGGCCTGGTTGGTGCCATTTTGGAGAATGGTGCTGACCTGACCTTGCCCCCAGTCACAAAAAAGTCTGAACTTAGCTTGCGTCTAAAAAAATAAAAAGTAAGAAACCTTCCTAAAACACGCATGCAATTTTATTTTTTATTTTAAGAGGAGAGAAAGATTTTTTTCTGGGTGGGGTAGAGTAGGGCAGGGGACATTTTTATTTAGAAGTTGATGCAGCCTGGGGCTACTGAAAGCATTCTTTCTATAGTAAATATTTATTGTTAGAAAGTTAGCACGTAGATCCAGCCAGTAGCAAAAATGAATTATTGCACTTAGAGGTAGATTTTAAAAGTGTTGCTCACTCACTCAAAAATGCCCACAAATGCATGTATGTGGGCTGTGCATGAGCCACAAGACTTTTAAGAAGCCTGGAAGAATGCGTGTATGTGCGTGCCTGTACGCACGTTCAGAATAAGGAGGTGGGAGAAGGGGCAGGGCATGGTGTTCTGGGGCTGGACCAAGATTGGAACATGTAACCGCAAATTTTGCAAAGGAGTTGATGATTTGTACAATACAGCTAGCAGAGACTGCAGTGTACAAATTAACTCTTCTTGTTAGACTTTTCATAGTTTATAAGGACAAAAATTCTTTAATGATGTCAATTTTACAATGAATACTTCTCTTAATGCGTCTGTTAACATCCAACCCAAACCCACCTCCTGAAAACCTACCCGGATTCAGTGCCCCTCTAGAATGGTACCTACCTTTAGAGAGAGAGAGTGTCAGAGTGACCCTATGCAGAGGTTCTCTCTCCTTCTCCTTCTCCCTCACCCCCACATAAAGATACCCATGTAAAGAGGCTGTCAGCATTTGAGCACCATGAGTGTTTTAAATGCTATGCCCGTATTTTATAAAATGAGGCGTATCTTTGTTTCAGTTTATGGACACACGCACTTTTCTTTTAAAATTTACCAGATAATGTTCAACCACACAATATATTCTGCCTTTCTTCAGAATTCTTCAAAGACCCAAGGGCAACACAAGATATGAATGTACTCTGTTGAAGTGGGGTGTAATAGCAGTAAAAGCACTTTGTTGGTTTTACTGCACCAAAAAGTTTTTATTGATTCTGGTTTCGGCAAGTGCTTTCTACTGCATCTCTGTTAAGTGTTGTTTGGCTTTTAATAAATACACTTTGAAACAATTTAACTGAAACTTGTTACTTGTGGTTTGAAGAATAAAAGATGGTTTGCTGAAAAACACCTACCTTAGGCTTCTTTGCAATGGTAAATCCCACAATACACAAATGAGATGTTTCATTATAGTTTGGCCATATTTTGCCTTCAAGATTTAGTACTTCATCTTCTATGAAACTCAGAACACTTGAGATTTATGCCTGGCAGAGTCAACAGTCTCTTCATCATCTGCATCAACTCACAATGGTGACATCACAGTAGTTATAAAGTGGCCAATTTTCACACACTGCAGGGAGCCCGCACACCCACAGGTACTTTGTGCCTGTGGCTCTGCAAGCAAATTTTCAAAGGGAAACTCTATGCAGACTTTGCAGGTACAAAGTAAGGGATTCTGGACAGTGTGCATACTTTTCCTCACACTGGGGTACCTATTTACCCTCAAAGAATACTTTTCAGAATTGCCCCTGAAATAATCTTTCGACGTCTCTTTCTGGATTTCTTGCAGCATATTTTACCTAATTCATATATCTAAGTGTAATGTACAATAAAGACACACAAGATAATCTTCATATTACAAAAGATGGGCTATAATCCAATTCACCTTTAAAATGTTACGATCCTGCTCGCGGACCCCATCCCGCGAGCAGGCCTCCACTATTCACCTCCAGCGCTGCCGCCCCGGACAGCCACTGTCTTTGCGGCCTAGTGCCGCCACCAAAACACCACTTCCTGTGGCCCTGAGCCACCGCCGATGTCGTCCCCGAGCAGCGGGGAGGCCGCCGTGCCGTCACCTCCTTGTGGCCTGGTGCCGCTGGGCCCTGCTCCTTTCTTTGATGCGTGGAGCCACCACTGCTGGCCTGTTTTCCATCTATGCGGCAGGAAGCCGCCTCTGAATCCTTCTTCGTGGCCTAGTGCCGCTGCCGGGCCCTGCTTCCATCTTTGCGGCAGGGAGCCGCCACCGTCTCTCCATCTTCACGGCCTGGTGGCCGCCTTCAGGGATCCTCTTCATGGTCTGTGTCGCTCAGGAAGCCACCCCAGACTGCTGCTGTCTTTGCAGCCAAGTGCCACCGTCGGGGCCTGCTCCTCCATCTGTGCTGCAGGAACGCCGCTGTTCGTGGTCCAGCTCCTCCCTGGGCCATCCTCTAGGTGCCGGTGCACGCCTCTTCAATGTATTTAAAGGGCCAGCGGCGAGAAAAGCCTGCAGACCCACCAGAAACCAGCCTTCAGCTCATTTCCTGCTTCAGCCCTATAAAATGGCTTAGTTCCTGTTCCTCAGGGCCTTCGGATCAGACTTCATGGTTGTCCATGGTCTTCCTTGCCAGTCCAGGTCCTCCGTGGTCTTCACTTGTCTAGATGACTCCGTTCTGTGTTCCTGGTCTCCTCGTCCTGATGTTCCTGGTCTTGTCCTTCGTCAGAGCTCCTTTGTTGCCTATTCCATGTCCTGATGTTCCATGGTTCCGTTCCTGAGTCCAGATGTTCCAGATGTTCTGTGTTCCTGATATCTTAGTCCTGATGCCTTCGTCTTCGCCTCTGCAACCAGTTCTCAGTTTTCTGCGTCCACCTTTCCTGGCGTTCCACCACCGTGGTACAAGGCTGTCTTCTCATCTGCAGCGCAAGTCTTTGGAAGACCCTTGTTTTTAAAGTTCCGAGTTCCAAGTTCCGAATCTTGAATCCTGTCCCGGTCTTCAGAGTTCCTTGCCTGCTTCCATCCATGCCCATGACTGCCAGAACCTGCTCTGGTCCAGTATGGTCCGCAACAAGCCACAGGCTGCTGTGCAGGGTGCGCCCATGTCAGGCTTCTACTGAATCTTCGACGTTCTAGTCTCAAGTTCCACTACTTCACCTGGAGTCTGCTTTGCGCTTAGCGTGGTCCGCGACCAGCCATGGGTGGCTGTGTAGGGCATGCTGCTATGCAGTTCTCACCCAGTACTTTTGCCTGAATCCTGAATTCTTGTCTGAGACCTTCTGAGTAACCTGAATCCTTGTCCGAGTCTTCTGAGTATCCAAGTCCTCATCTTAGTCCTTCCAAGTTCAAAGCCCTTGTCTGAGTTCTTCCAAGTTCCAAGTCTTTGTCTGAGTCCTTCCAAGTTCCAAGTCTTCGTCTTGTTCCTGCCCTCAGCCTCTGTCTGGCCTCACACAATCGTCATTCCCAAGCGGCGGGTCTGAAAGGGCTTTCAAGTGACCTGAGGTCTACTCCTGAGACCAGCATTGCATTGCTGGGTCTCCTTGGTGCATGTAGGTCCAGTGGAGGACTGATCCTGCTTGGTGCCTGTTCCGAGTTCCTTGCTTTAGTTCCAATCCTGCTTTGTTCCTGCTCCGCCCGTGCTTACATGCACTCACCTCCCACGGTGTGGCTTGGGGCCCCTCTCTGAGTCATGCCATGGTTCAGGGGCTCATGAGCTAGCGGCCTCGCCCGTGTCAGGATCTGTAGGTCGCGGTCGCATCATAAAACTTGTATTTAATACATATAAATCAAACTTGATTTCCTCTCATATAATGTTCAAAACCAGTTTGTCACTGCAGGGCAATTGATGCCATGAACAAAGCACACAAGGGTAACATTTTAAAGACTTAAAGGTGCATTTTCAAAATGTTACTTATGTAAAAATTAGCATATATGCACATAAATAACCTCTACTCTCATATTCCGTGTTTTATAACAGACCAAAATATGTGTGCATTTTCACTTTCACACATATATATATTTGGTTAACAAAGGGGTGGTCTCAGGGTATTCCTGGGTGAGGCAAGAGTTACACGCATAAGTTGCTCATTTAAAAGATACTTATTATACGAATATTTTCCAACTGATTCACGTATTTTTACACCTGCTAATTATCTGATGTAAGTGATATTAAATGGGTTTAAGCCTGGATTTTCAAAGCCTCACGTAGAAACCAAGGTTTATGCATGTGGCTGGGCCTTGTGTGAGCTGCGCACATTTTAAAATGGGAGTTCAGGCTCAAGAACAGGAAAGTTTCAATTACCTGGAGAAGGACTAGGCAAGCTGGTGGACTATTTGGTTAAACTGGTAATTTCAATCACATGCCCATTTTTTAAAATATACTGTTTTACACATATAAAGCTCAACTTACACATGTAAGTCCTATTATATTTTCACATTTAACATATGTGTGTATATTTTTAAAATAGGTGCTTTGAAATACGTGATTTCAATGCTTTGCATGTATCACAAGTTAGCCTAGATATATATGTATGCTTTTGGGTAAAAATACACATATTTTATAGGGATGTGAATCGTTTTTCAACGATTAAAATTATCGTCCGATAATGTTTATATCGTCTTAAATCGTTATAGAACACGATACAATAGAAATTCTAACGATTTATCGTTAAAAATCGTTAAATCGTGTTAGTGCGCACTAACTCGAGTTAGTGCGCACTAACGGGGAGTTAGTGCGCACTAACTCGATTTAGTGCGCACTAACTGAAAATGATACAAATAAACACTTTCCAGGTCACTGAAGGTCAGTTAGGAATGAATATGTGTTCCTATTGGCTGGCTGCCCTCTTATCTATTGATATTACCAAGGTTACCACTGAGGTGATGGTTGGGGGGATGGGAAATGGAACTGGAAACTAACGAACACCAACAGAAAATGAAACAAAGTGTTCACACTTCCCAGGTCAGTAAAGGTCACTTAGGAATGAATATGTATGTATGTATTCCTATTGGCTGGCTGTGCTCTTATCTATTGATGTTACCAATATGGTTGGGGGGATGTGAAATGGAAACAGTTGGAAGCTTGACAAAAAAAGTAATGTAATGATCAGCACTCACGTGACTAGAACTTGTTTGTTTATTATTTTTGTTAGCAGGCACCTGAAATGCTAGTGCATGTTGAATTTGCCAATCACTGTGCATTTTAGAAAGGTGGTCCTGGCTGGAACTGTACACAGTTCAAATATATGTAATTGATTGTTGGTAAGTGTATTTTTTAAGTAGCCACACTGGCACCAGTATGTTTACTTTTCCTCCTACTTAACTCACTAGCTCAGCTTTGTAAGAAGGGCTTCTCTGCTTGTGTGTTGTTTTTGTTTGGTGTGAGGAGAGCAGAAACATCAGATCTTTATTCAATCTACTTCAGTCATCTCTTACAGTGCCCTATCCCTATTAATACCAGGAGTGTTGTGATCTTCCTGCACACAGTGCCCTAACCCTGATACCAGTCTGAGACAGCTCCCTCCCTGCATTACTAGTGAGAGGCTGGCTTCACAGACAGGGGGGAGCTGCCTGACCCTCACTCCTGAATTCCCCCATGTCCCAGCTAGTGAATGGTGTGTGGGTGAGGGGGGGGGGAGGATGGTGAAGTCTGAGACAGCTCCCTCCCTGCATTACTAGTGAGAGGCTGGCTTCACAGACAGGGGGGAGCTGCCTGACCCTCACTCCTGACTTCCCCCATGTCCCAGCTAGTGAATGGTGTGTGGGTGAGGGGGGGGGGGGGGAGGATGGTGAAGTCTGAGACAGCTCCCTCCCTGCATTACTAGTGAGAGGCTGGCTTCGCAGACAGGGGGGAGCTGCCTGACCCTCACTCCTGACTTCCCCCATGTCCCAGCTAGTGAATGGTGTGTGGGTGAGGGGGGGGGGGGGAGGATGGTGAAGTCTGAGACAGCTCCCTCCCTGCATTACTAGTGAGAGGCTGGCTTCACAGACAGGGGGGAGCTGCCTGACCCTCACTCCTGACTTCCCCCATGTCCCAGCTAGTGAATGGTGTGTGGGTGAGGGGGGGGGGGAGGATGGTGAAGTCTGAGACAGCTCCCTCCCTGCATTACTAGTGAGAGGCTGGCTTCACAGACAGGGGGGAGCTGCCTGACCCTCACTCCTGACTTCCCCCATGTCCCAGCTAGTGAATGGTGTGTGGGTGAGGGGGGGGGGAGGATGGTGAAGTCTGAGACAGCTCCCTCCCTGCATTACTAGTGAGAGGCTGGCTTCACAGACAGGGGGAGCTGCCTGACCCTCACTCCTGAATTCCCCCATGTCCCAGCTAGTGAATGGTGTGTGGGTGAGGGGGGGGGGAGGATGGTGAAGTCTGAGACAGCTCCCTCCCTGCATTACTAGTGAGAGGCTGGCTTCACAGACAGGGGGGAGCTGCCTGACCCTCACTCCTGACTTCCCCCATGTCCCAGCTAGTGAATGGTGTGTGGGTGAGGGGGGGGGGAGGATGTTGAAGTCTGAGACAGCTCCCTCCCTGCATTACTAGTGAGAGGCTGGCTTCACAGACAGGGGGGAGCTGCCTGACCCTCACTCCTGACTTCCCCCATGTCCCAGCTAGTGAATGGTGTGTGGGTGAGGGGGGGGGGGAGGATGGTGAAGTCTGAGACAGCTCCCTCCCTGCATTACTAGTGAGAGGCTGGCTTCACAGACAGGGGGGAGCTGCCTGACCCTCACTCCTGACTTCCCCCATGTCCCAGCTAGTGAATGGTGTGTGGGTAAGGGGGGGGGGGGGGGAGGATGGTGAAGTCTGAGACAGCTCCCTCCCTGCATTACTAGTGAGAGGCTGGCTTCACAGACAGGGGGGAGCTGCCTGACCCTCACTCCTCCGGGGTATTGTGATCTTCCTGCACACAGTGCCCTATCCCTGATACCAGGGGTGTTGTGATCTTCCTGCATGCAGTGCCCTATCCCTATTAATACCAGGAGTGTTGTGATCTTCCTGCATGCAGTGCCCTATCCCTATTAATACCAGGAGTGTTGTGATCTTCCTGCATGCAGTGCCCTATCCCTGATATCGGGATGTGTGCAAGAAGATCACAACACCCCCGGTATCAGGAATAGGGCACTGTGTGCAGGAAGATCACAACACCCCCAGTATCAGGAATAGGGCACTGTGTGCAGGAAGATCACAACACCCCTGGTATTAGGGATAGGGCACTGTGTGCAGGAAGATCACAACACTCCTGGTATTAATAGGGATAGGGCACTGTGTGCAGGAAGATCACAATACCCCTGGTATCAGGGTTAGGGCACAAGTTCTAGTCACATTGACTGATCACATTACTTGTTTTGTCAAGCTACCAACTGTTTCCATTTCCCATCCCCCATATACTGTCAGTAGGAAACTTGGTAACATGAATAAATAAGAGGGCAGCCAATAGGAATACATATTCATTCCTAAACTGACCTTAACTGACCTGAAAAGTGTCAAATTGTATCATTTTCAGTTAGTGCGCACTAACTCCCAGTTAGTGCGCACTAACTCCCGTTAGTGCGCACTAATCGGAAAAAACGATTTTTAACGATTTTTTAACTAAAAAATCGTGCCTAAGACGATTTTCTTGCCCTGCCACACGATTTCTATCGTTAAGACGATATGGAAAACAATTCACATCCCTAATATTTTATAATATCCACGTGTGTGATATGCACATGTTATAAAATACTATGGGAAAAACTACCTGTGGTCACATACACACATGTATGCTGCTACTCATAGTAGTTTGAAAGTTATCCTCCCTGGGTCCTATTAAGGATTTGCATTCATTTAAAACAAATGTCATATCTAAATTGAATGGGTCCCATTTGTTTCATTTGTTTGGTCCCCATTCATTCCCATTAGCTCATTGCAGTATATTGGTTCATAGGAATGAATTGGATGGTAACAGGTACACTTTAACTGTATTTACAGTTAAAAAATGTTACTGTAGCTATCAGCAAGTCAACCAGCCCATCCGTGACCTCATAGCATTGACATAAGCTTGTGGGCACTGGGTAGGACCACCAAAACAGCATATCGGAGCAAACCTTTTTTCTATTCCAGTCTATTGCTGCTCTGTGGATCTGATTACACTGATCCTGGAGTATGGGCATGTGGAAGAGTGCTGTACTAAACATTTCATCTGAGACTTTGTTCTAGAAGGAAACATTTTGAGCTCTGCCCTCACAGAGTGTTGCTTGTTTGTTCAAAACTAAAATTCACTTCACCTGTAAATAAAATGTATTTGGCAGCCTGCTCTATATAAAAATACTGCTGCACTGTGGTCTCACTAATGAGATAGTAAAGCATAAAGCAGCAGACTAGTGGTGCCAGTACAGGTTATTTTTTGTTCTCTCGATGTGCAGAGGCATTGCTGTGCCAGTCCTGTCCAGTGTGGCAAGCAACACTGTAGTGCTCACTGCAATACTGTAGCAAATATATCAGGCTGACTGCCAGTTTGGTTTGTGAAGTCTGTGACCACTGACAGAGCAGGCTCCACTGTGCACTAGTGCAGCGATTCTCAGCCGGTGTTTCACAACACACCAGTGTGTCGCCAAGCACAGGCAGCTGTATCGTGTGCTACCCACAGCTGGCGGGGCAAAGATCGGAGCACTGCTGCCACTGGAGACCAGGCCAGCAGGGGCTAAAGACTGGAGGGCTGGTTACTGCCAGAGACCTGGCCAGCAGGGGCCGAAGACTGGACTGTGCCGCCAATGGAGACCAGTCCAGTGGGGGACGAAGACCGGAGCACTGCCACCCTTGGTGAAAAGTCCAGCGGGGGACAACGATTGGAGCTGTTCAGCTGGTGGCCGGTGTGTGTGTGTGTGTGTATGGTATGTATTTGAAATGGGGAGGGTGCTTGCGTTTATGTGTGAAGTGTGTATGTGAGGGGGGAGATTGCTTGTGTGTGTGAGGGGGAGGATGCTTCTATGTGTGTGTGTGTGTGTGTGTGTGTGTGTGTGAGCGGAAGGGTGCTTTTATGTGTGTGTGTGATGTGTATGTGAGGGAGGAGAGGGCTTCTGTGTGTGTGTGGTGTATGTGAGTTGGGAGGGTGCTTCAGTCTGTGAGTGAGAGAGAACATGTGTGTTTGAAAGCCTGTGTGTAAGTGAGGTGGAGAGAATGTGTGCACTTAACTGAATCCTGAAGTTGGTCCTCCAACTCTGCAGGGTTTCGGAGTGAGTTACACTCCTTCTTCAGGGAGCTTCAGGATAGCTGTAATTAATTGCTTCAGCTGGATGTAGCCCATACGGAGGTGGTCATTGAAACGCGCTAGGATCATCAATGCTTGATAGTTAATTCTTCATGCGATCTACGTTCTACAGTGGATACCTTTTGACGCGTCTTGAAGCAATTCATTACAGCTATCCTGAAGCTCCCTGAAGAAGGAGTGTAACTCACTCTGAAACCCTGCAGAGTTGGAGGACCAACTTCAGGATTCAGTTAAGTGCACAGATAATGGTGATTGGTGCACTATCTCGTATTCACTATAGCAAAAAGCAATCTTGATGCCCACATGCAAGTGAGAGGTGTGGAATGACCGATGATTAATCTGGATTTAGTGCTTAAAGGCTTTATCACATTTGCCAATCGCACCACTATTACCAGGTCTCTATGTCATTATAGGCTTTATTCATATAGCCAGTGACAAGACACATATGATGGTCATCCACTATACCTACTCATTTTACTATATGAGTTATTAGAAGCAGAATGTGTTTATTTTTTGACTGTTTCAAAATTTCTGCTCCATACAGGGGTATTTCAATTCTTGCAGTTTCATTAAAAGCATCAAAGCATATTGGTTAAGGGTAGTAATCTCCATGCCTTCTGCTAAGACTAGCGACCGCCGCACCAGCAAGTTACCCCCCTGCATGCTTATCTCATTTCCGTCTTCTAGCCTATAGAGATCCATAGTGTTTATCCCATGCCCCTTTGACTGTTTTCTTATTCACCATCTCCTCCAGTAGGGCATTCCAGGCCTCCACCACCCTCTCCGTGAAAAATGATGATGCTCATGTGCATGAGCAATTCTAGCAGTTATTTGCAAAGACAGGGTCTTGTTGATTGGCAAGGCAATAGCAGGGCCTGTGATGAAAGCAGGAAATAGACTGACAAGGTTGACGCATCCATAATGGGTGTTCAAGGAACATACCTCGGACCGCCTCCTTCCTGGCACGCATCTGTTTAAGCCACACCCCTTCTTTGTGGTGCAGGTCTTAGGCCTTCTTCTTGAGGTCCTCATCTATACAGAGAAATAGGAATAAAATTTATGTATTTATTTATAACTTTTTTATACCGACGTTCCTGTATAAATACAAATCACACTGGTTTACATTGACACTGAAAAATCGCCCGAGGGGGCGTTACAAGGAACATGATAACTTGAGATACAAAGGAAATAGGCAAGGACCAGGTAGAATGCATAAATATACATAAAAACTACTCTTCACTTCTGATGTTAGTTCTATGTTTCTGGTTGTTTTACCTTCTCATTGCTAGGTTACAATTTTCCCCTAAAAGCACTTGACCCTATTTTCTTGCCAATATGCTGTCCCTTTTTTGCATCCATATATACTATTAGGCTCTTGCCCCTCCCTACCCCCACCCACCTACCCACCATCCTATTTTCCTATTTCCCACTATGTACAGACTCTGTAGTTAAACTCAGCTTGTAGGCTCCGCCAGGCCTGCTGCATCTCCCTGTTATTCCTTCAGACTACCCATATAGGAAACAGGCGTGCTTCATTCTTCACCACCAGGGAAAGTAGCCCGACCTCATTCCTGGTGGTAAAATGTGGCTGATTTGCCAGGGGGGCCTTCTTGGAATAAGCCCACCTCAGAAAATCCGAAAGTGCGTGAATGCGTAAAAATCTACTTAGCATGATTTTTATTATTATAAGTGGACTATAAATATGTATGTATATATGTATATATATATATACGCGTCATAACTTATGCAGAAATGTTGGGGAGAGAAATACTTTAACCGATCCGTGCACATTATAAAATATTATCACTGATCTTTGTAGATCCATATAATTGCGTACATAGGGCTGCGCAGAGACCTTTGACAGTTATCCTTTTAGTGTGCAATCTAAACATTTAACACCTGCTCTGATCAAGTGTTACATTTTAGGCTTTAGTACATGGAGGTCAGTTTTATGTGTATCCACCAAAGCAAAATTTGCATATGATGTTCCCTCATTTAAAGTTGGGTACATGCTAATTTTGCTCTAATGTATTGGGGGACTGGTTTGGGTTTTCTTGTTGAACCATTAGTAACTTGCATGCTATTTTTGTGTGCATGCTAAATGGCATTGGTGATCATGCTAAGCTTTACAGCTATAGTCACCTTTTCCTTGGATGAAAATAGAGCTAATGCAGGTAATTTTCAAAGGTGTTACATGTGTGAATGTAAGCGTAATAATTTTCAAAAGCCACTTAACGTGCATAAGTCCTATGGACAATTCAATGGCATATATTGTAGCAATTTTGAAAAACCCAGTTATTGGGTAAAGTGCAGGTACACATGTAAAATGCAGTTTTACGCATGAAAAATGCTTGTGAAAATGAGGTCCAATGTGTGTAAGTCAGCCATTTGCTGGTAAACAGATTTTCATGCTTTCATAACACAGATAAACGTGATCGCATAGGAGGCATTCTGGGGAAGCAGGGGGAAGAGGAATGTGTGTTTTGAGGGTCAAATTACGCACAAAAGTTTCATATTCAATAGATGCATACATAAATGGCATGCAGCTAATTTACCTAGGTTTACACCCCATTTTGTACCACATAAATGTATGTTCATATTTAGCTGCATAGCAATCTGACTTTCAAATTCAATTTAGGCAGGCTCCTTGTGTTTGAAAATCAGATTGCACGTGGGCTTGAATGTGTGAGTGTAACTTGGCAGTGAAGCATTCTGTTGATAATTTATCCAGTAAAGTGCAAACCTGCTGGATCCCCACCATACTGCTCACTGTGAAAAGGAAACACATCTTTATATTTCTATGCATTTAAATGAACTAACACTACTTTCTTACTGGAATACTATTACCCGCCATGCTGCCGGATGACCTGCACCACCTTCTGCCACTCCAGGGACCTCTGGGGGGGCTCTCTTGTAGCGCCCGCATTTCCAGGAGGCCCGCTCAAGCCCTGCTCCCACCACGCGGCTCCCCACTTTACGGCAGGGACGCCGTCCGACGCGCAATCTGCACCCGGCCCCCTAGGTGGGCGCGCGCCGCTTCCCCACATTTAAAGGGCCAGTGGCAGGAAATGCAGCGGCCCTAAATGAGGACATGGCAGCCAGGGGCCTATTTAATCCCGGCCCTGGCAAGCAGTAGATGCCTCAGCAACAGGTCTCGCTCTGCCTTAGAGCTGCTGGTTGCTTCGTCTGTTCCTGATCCTGCCTCGCCTGTTCCTGATCCTGCTTCGCCTGTTCCTGATCCTGCTTCATCTGTTCCTGGCCCTGGTCCATCTCCGGTCTCTGCTCCTCATCCCCTAGGTTGGTTCTTCTGGTTATTGACTTGGTTCGTCCCTGGATTCAGCTTTGTCTGCCAGCTGCCCTGACCATCTGCTCACTCATCGACTCTTATTGCTAGCTGCCTGCCTCAACCTCTGGCCCATTTCTGGATTCTCCTGCCTGCTATCAGCCCCAACCTCTGGAACGCCTAACTTCGCCTCCACCTCCTGCCTTCAAGGATCATCTTCGTCTGAGAACCGCACCTAAGTCCTGCTGGCCCCAGCACCCAAGGGCTCAACCTGCGGGGAACGAGGGCTGGTATAGGTGAAGGTCCACAATCAATATAAATCGAGTCAAAGTAATCTTTCCTCTTCTAAATCTTTCTTTTAATGTAATATTAAGCTTGGTTATGTTTGTTCATAGTTCTTGTGTTTATCTACCCCGTATAGTCTGGCACACTGACTTTGATCTGTCCCACCTACAATCTGTGACTTTTATTGTTTGTTTTACACATTTTCCTAGACACTGTATAACTCAGCTTCCTTAAATGTAAAGTGTAAATGACTAGTGAATGTGTCATTAGCGTTCTGCTTTACTATGCAAAAATATGTTGCAATAAGTTTAGAAGAAAACAAGATTAGTTTAAATGAATCAGAATAGGCTGTCTGAAAAATATGTGTGGATCTTCATTAGTATCAGCTTTCATCCTGTTTGCAAATCTATAGCAAACTTCATACCAAAGCAATGGGGCAGAAAGGAAAGATAGAAAATACCCTATTAGATCTATAGCTCTCTGAAATTTTAATTGTGTCCATATCTTGAATGGTACCTCCTCAGCAAATGGCAATGTCTTTATTCCATAGACCTTTATGTCTAGGCTTTTGCCTTTGATCCATCACCCACTCCTTCCAGTGTGAATACTGAAGAAAAGTATTTGTTTTAAGATATTTATATGAGACAGTATTGCCGATAACTCATTTAGAGACTGAAACTTATTTTTTATGGCGTTTAAAAAAAGATTTTAAAATGCATTTTGGATAAAAGAATTTGCTAAAAAATATCCAAATTTAACTGCAAGAAAATAGGTGGTTGGTTGGTAGTTAATGATTAAATATAAGAGCTACAGTAAACCTGGATGGTACCGGTTTTGGCTATCTATGAAACCCCTGCTTTCCATCTTTAAACATTTTTCTCATTCAGTTATATTAATATATTTATAACAACAAAAATAATTTCATTGTAAGCAAAAAGGAGTACAGTGGTGTTTTTGCTAACACTGATATTCAGCATTTGTTATGCTCGTCGCCCGCTGCAGCCCCGCGGTGCAGCCCTCTCATCTCTCTACACAAGTTTCAGGCTCCAGCTCCTCTTTGCTGGTGGCAGTGGGCCGCCAGTCCCGACCTCGGACTTCCGCCAGCACCTCTGGCCCTGCTCCGCTTCCCGGGACCTCCAGCCAGGATGCCTCCATCTGTCGGGCCTCTCCGCAGGGTTCGCAAAGAGACGCCACCAGTGGCACCGCACCCCTCCCTAGACGTATGTGCGCACACCAGTGAAACGTTTAAAAGGCCCATGGCGGGAACCTGGATGCTGATGTAAGTTCCCTCAGCGTTTAAATGCTCAGGCTTCACACTGAAGCGTTGCCTTTGCAACAGTCTCCTTGGTCTCCTGTTCCAGGTTTCCTCGTACTCGTTGCTTCTCTGTGAACCTTGCTTCGAGTTCCTGTTTCTCCAAGTTCCTGGTTCCTGTTCCGTTTGTGTCTCGTCTATGTGCTGATTGACTTCCTGGTTCTGACCATCACTATGCCTCACCTTGCCTGCCTTCTCCAAGCCTGACCACTGCTATGCCTGACCTGCCTGCCTTCTCCAAGTCTGATCACTGCTATGCCTGACCTCTGCCTGCCTTCTCCATGCCTTGACAATTGCTACGTCTGACCACGCCTTCCTTCTCCGTGCCTTCACCATTGCTACATCTGACTATGCCTGCCTTCTCAGTGCCTTGATCATAGCTACGTCTGACCATGCCTGCCTTCTCCGTGCCTTGACCATTGCTACATCTGACCACGCCTGCCTTCTACGTGCCTTGATCATTGCTATGTCTGACCACGCCTGCCGCCTTCGTGCCTTGACCATTGCTACGAACGACTTTACCTCGGACTTTCTTGAATCCAGAGTTCCACATTGCTTGCTACACCTTCCAAGTGCCGCCAGCTTCCATTCAAGCTTGACAGTGACGCCTCTGTTCCTATCCTCTGGACGTGGACTATTAAGGCTTCGGCTTCCCTTTGCTCAGGCACCTTCAGTTCCTTCTTGTTCCTTGGTGCTTGAGTTCCTGTTCCATATCTCGTCCAGGATAGGACCATGCCATCTGCTGGCTGCTGTGTCTGGGCTGAACCATCTACTACCTGTACTTAACCTTGAGGCCCGCCTAAGTCCTGCCGGCCCTAGCACCCAAAGGCTCAACCCGAGGGGAATCTGGGCTGGTATAGGTGAAGCTCCAGTGGCCTTCAGCTTCAGCCCATTCTGCCTGCTGACAGTGGGGACCCGTAGGCCCTTGCCTACGGTTTGCGTCAACCCCATCTCAGCCCAAGGATCCACCTCCTACGCAACAGCATTATCTGGATAAATCTGGTGATGCCAGAAGGAAGTCCTAAAGTTATCTGGATAGCTTGAACTTTATCCGACTATAGCAGATTGCACAACTGACTAGGGATGTGACTCAGTACCAGACTCATTTCTGGTATCGAGTTCGGGTAAAAACCGCGGGAAATCTTTGTTCTTGTGATTCTTACCCATTTTAATCGGCTGTGTCGTGCCGAAAGAAAAACAACACCCCAACCCTTTAAATTTAATTCTTTCGCATCCCCCACCCTCCCAAACCCCCTCCCCCCCAAAATTTTTTAAGTACCTGGTGGTTCAGCGGGGGTTCCGGGAGCGATCTCCCACTCTTGGGCCGTCGGCGGCCACTAATCAAAATGGCGCCAATGGCCCTTTGCCCTTAGCATGTGACAGGGTATCCGTTCCATTGGCCGGCCCCTGTCACATGGTAGGAGCAATGGATGGCGCGAGAGCGGGAGATCGCTCCTGGGACCCCCGCTGGACTAGCAGGTACTTAAAAAAAAAATTTTTTGGGGGGATGCAAAAGAATTAAATGTAAAGGGTCGGGGTGGGTTTGGGGTTTATTTTTAAGTGCCCTTTAAAAGCATGGCATGTGCATTAATTAGGGGATGCACGGATATGTCAGGCTGGCATGCCTGGAGCAGATTTTAAAAGCTGCCTGTATATGCGTATATCTCCCATTGCCTGCGCAAACATTTTTTCCAAAAAAGGAGCAGGGCGTGGTCTGGGTGGAGCATGGGTGTTCCTGGATTTTACCTTGAAATTAGCGCGTAAATACTTAAGGGCACTGGCACATGCTGTGGTCCCCTGCTGCATAACGTTACTTCTGCTACGGATGGTGTGTACTGTGAAAGTAATAAAACAAAAAAAACTAAACTGATGAGCAGGGGTTGTAATGGGGGGGGGGAAAGGGCTATTAAACCACAGGGATTTGGAAGTCCTAACCCTTAACTGGGTGAACTTGGAAAATAGGCAAAGACGGAACGCTTGTCTTGTAAAATTCCCCTACTTGCGCAGTAGAAACAGGATTTGCATGCACAAGCGCACACCCACGTAAAATTGAGCGCGCGGTCAGGCTATTTTATAATTTGCACGCATATACGCGCGTATCTTATAAAATAGCTGTGACCCTGGGCGCAAGCCAGCAAACTCATGCACACGTTCAACTACGGGCCACTTTGAAAGTTACCGTCAAAGTGATTAAAGTTATCCAGATAACTTTAACTGGATAACTTCCCGACTTGTGGGCCCTCTGAATATGGATCTCAGTTGACAAGGTAGATTGGCTGAAGGGAACATCATGTTTATACTGCAGATTCATGGGGATCTGAGCTTTGTTTTCTAATATGTGTCCTACAGTTCAGGACTTTAAGCTGGAGTGGAAGTAGAGATAGCCACTTTTTCTGGGAGCACAATTTTTCATTTTACATTAAATTGTAAATGTGTACAATAAAAATGTACCATTGATTAGATTAAAGTCGTCTTAAAAGTTTTATATGCACCTAAAAAATTATATTTATGTTTTTAACTGTTCACAGAAGATGTCAGCTTGTACTTAAGTTATAATGGCATATAAAAGTTCCAATACTCCAAAAAGTACTTGATGCTCTTCCAATGCAGTTGTTAACAGCACTCACAAATGAATGCCAGGGAACCTGACATTGATGTTTTGCCATAGCTATCTGCCTCAAGGGTTATCATGGTGTTTTGGCAAAAGCAAGTCAAACATCTCCACAGAGATTAACAGAGCTAAGATGGAATTATGCACATACATGTAACATACTATCATAGCAATTTTCAAAAACCCATTTACCTGTGTTAAGTGCACTTAACACGGCTAAAACCTATGGACAATTAAATGGCATACATTGTAACAATTTTCAAAAGCCACTTAAAGTGGGTAAAGTGCAATTGCACACGTAAAACCCAGTTTTAAGTGTGTACATGCTTTTGAAAATCAGGCCTTATATGATACCGTACTTTCATCGAACTAAATTTTTTTTACCTACACCTTTAGTTTTTTGATTTTGATTTGTGTAGTTGGTTTATACTTTTATGTGTTAATAAAATGTATACAAAAGCCACTATTTGGGTTAATCATCCCAGCAGTTAGCAAGAACTGATTGTGAAATACTTATATGGCTGTATTATTGTGCAATTGCTTTAGTTCTGTTTACACACTGTCTGATTTAATCAGTGAGTAATATAAATATCTACCTTGGAAAACGTAACCCCCTCATTATGTGGTAGCATAAAAAAACACAACCCCTGGATCAGGAGATGACTCGAGCAAAGTCCATACCCAGATGCGCTCCTCTGCAGAAAATGTGGGTGGCTTTATCAAGAAGGGAATTTCCAAGAAATGCATAGAACGTATATGTCCAATTATAATAGCAATTTGTCATTCTTCAAAACAAGGACTAAAAGATTGCAAAATAGGAAATTCATAAAAACTATATTTACACTGGGTTCAAGTTTCAAAAAAGACCGGGGTCCCTAACTTAGGCCTGATCCATCATGGTCTTTTCTCATAGACACAGAATGGGAGAAAAGCCAAAGAGGTGAATTTTAAGACCTGCGCACATTTGCCACCTCGCACACATAAACACGGCAATTTTTGTAACATATGTGTGTATGCGTGCACCTGTTATAAAATTGGCTATATGGAGATACACGTGCACATGACTTTATATTGACACTCACATGTGTGCACAAATGTCGCCTTGATCGCATAAGTGGGGGGATTTTAGTAAATTACCTGTTTCCCCAGTTCATTCCCAATTTACCCCAGTAAAGGAGAGTACTTCCTAAACCCCCTAGCTAACTTGCCTCCTTTTTACCCTATTAGCCCTGACCCTTACAACCCTGCTGAGTAGCCTAGTTTTTATTATTTTATTACTTACACGCTGTCCATAGCAGAAGTAAAGTTATGCAGTAGGGGACTCCCAGCACATGCTTGTGCATGTAAATATTTACACGCAGACTTCATGTTACAGACTTGGCCTATCCACGACTCACCCATGCCCATTCTAGACCCTGCCCCCTTTTTTTAACTTTATGATTTGTATGCGTACCAGGAGATACATGTGTAGTCGTGTGGTTTTTAAAATCCAAGCAGCGCATGCCGGGCCGAATCACACACGTCTCCCGATTTCGACGCGCGTAAAGGCTTTAAATATTAACCAGTTACTGAATCAGGCCCTTAGCCGCTCAGATTTTGACAGGCTGTTAAGCAAAGTTTCAGAGCAACCAAGCCTCTTTGGTTTTCAGCTGAAAATCAGTTTAAATTGAGCTGACTAGATTTAGGCTGTTCAAACTGAATGCCTAATAGGCATGTGCAGTCATTTTCATTTGTTTCGATAGTTTATGCACTGGAATGTTTTACTTGCACAACATTTAATTTCGGGAGGGTAATTTTTCAAACAGTCCACATAGGCTACATTCTGCTGCTACTTTTTACCCACAGACTTTAGACAGAATTTTCAAAGCAGATTTATATGCATAAATCCTCTTTGAAAATTTGTGGGAGTGCATAGATCCCAACATGACATAAAGACACAAAGATACATCTGCAGCTATAACTTTGTATATGTGGATGTACATACATATTTTTGAAAATTGAAACCGCGCGATTTGGCGTACTTTTGCTGGCGCATCAGGCGCCAGCAAAAGTACGCGGGATTTTAGTAGATACACGCGTAGCCGCTAAAATCCTGGATCGGCGCGCGCAAGGCTATCGATTCCGTATAGCCGGCGCGCGCCGAGCCGCGCAGCCTACCCCCGTTCCCTCCAAGGCCGCTCTGAAATCGGAGCGGCCTCGGAGGGAACTTTCTTTTGCCCTCCCCTCACCTTCCCCTCCCTTCCCCTACCTAACCCACCCGCCCGGCCCTGTCTAAACCCCCCCCTTACCTTTGTCGGGGGATTTACGCCTCCCGGAGGGAGACGTAAATCCCCGCGTGCCAGCGGTCCGCTTGTGCGCCGGGACGCAATCTGGGGGCGGGTACGGAGGGCGTGGCCACGCCCCCGGACCGCCCCGGGCTGTAACCACGCCCCCGGGCCCGCCCCCAAAAACGCTGCCGACACGCCCCCAAAACGCCGCGCCGACCGGGCCCGCCCCCGACACGCCCCCCTCAGAAAACCCCTGGACTTACGCGAGTCCCGGGGCTCTGCGCGCCGGTAGGCCTATGTAAAATAGGCGCACCGGCGCGCAGGGCCCTGCTCGCCTAAATCCGCCCGGATTTAGGCGGATTTAGGTGAGCAAGGCTCTTAAAATCCGCCCCTATGGAATGAATTTTCAAAGAAGCTAGGCATGTAAAAGTAGCATATATCATAGCAATTTTTAAAAGGCCATTTGTGCACATAAAAACCATGGAAATTCGGTCCTATGGAATGAAATTTCAAAGGTGTTATGTGCATAAAAGTAGCAGTTTTCAAAATCCCATTTATGTGCATAAAACCTAGATTTACATGTGTATATCTTTTTGAAAATTACCTCCCTAGCACATAAAATTCAATTTTATGCACACAACATAACATTTTGGTAGTCGCTGTTTATGTGCAGGCACTACTGAAACAAATGAAATGAACTGAAAAAACTCCAAAATGAAACAAAAAAAAAGATGAAATAAAAAAATGAACCAAGCTTAAACATTTTTTGAGTGCACATCTCTAGTGCCTAATCTCTTAAAATATAGAGCTAGCTTGCTAAATTTTCTCCCTCAAAGAAACACCACCACTTGCCCACCCCTTCCCCCACAAATTTAGAATAATTCTTAACACTGAGCCAGTAGAAGTTTAGGCTGTGTTACTGCCGGCTCTCATTGGGATATTTAGGGGAGATGGGTTTCATGTGTGGGGCAGGGAATACTGGGGGGGGGGGGGGGGGGGGGAAGTATCCTATCTCTTGTTTTTTTAACATCAGGTAGAAGGGGGACTCTTGTTTACTTTTACAATGGGAAGAAGGAGTAAAATTGATCAATGGCCCCAGGAATAGTGGCTAGCTTTATATCATCTATCCCTGTGCCTATATTTTGCAAGCTAGGGCCTAGATTTATCAAAATGCACTAAATATCGCATGTGATAGAAAAAGGGGTGTGTTTTATGGTAATAGGCAGTTTATGCTAATATCTATGTGAAGTGCTAAGTTACTGCAAATTGCGATAACTTTTTTGCACTTTGAGATAAGTGCCAGAATTGTGGTATTTCCTACATACAGGTAGAAATTCCATCAAGCTAGGTTGAGAGAACATTGCACAAATCTCATCTTTGAGTGAGTTTCCTCACTCCGAAGGTCATCAAATCTTCACAAGAGAGCACTGTTTTGTTCGTACATCTCACTTTGAATATCAAAGTGGCCACTAACCCCTACACTAATACCTAAATCTCACCTCGAGTTACTAGGTGGGCCTCCCACACAGATATAAATACCTATCTAGTGGGAGGGCATTACAGCTAGTCTCTCTCTCTCTCTCTCTCTCTCTCTCTCTCTCTCTCTCTCTCTCTCTCTCTCTCTCTCTCTCTCTCTCTCTCTCTCTCTCTCTCTCTCTCTCTCTCAGTATAAACTGCTTATTAATTTTGAATATTTATCTCATTATGTTTAATAGCCTACCACTCCCTCATACTTCCACCATGCTTGCTCATTAATAAGATCACCTTGCTTCCAGATACTAAGAATGCCAATAGAAGGATGTCCAATCATTTTTTCTTTGGTTTTGATATCTGTTGTATGAAAAAGAACTTCTTTATAACATTCTTAAAGGAAATATCACCATTTGTATGCAATATATATTTTAGGAGGTAACCAGACAGATTCCCAAAAGGTGTAAATGACAAAGTAAAACAAACATTCTCAATTCCATTTCACAAAATCAATATTTATAGCTGCTCATAGCAGCATCCAAATGGCACTATGAGCTATAAAATGCAATGACTAAATCAATAAAGCCGACAGAGATGTTTTCAACAAATTTCTCCAAAACTCTTCTCACTCCTGAAACCCCAGACAGGTTTGGGAACCACTGCCCTAAATCCTTTCCCCCAAGGTTTGCAGTTCCCCTCGGGGAAGATTTAAGACCATTACTTAAAATCTCTAAAATTTGGGTTTGGGTGATGACAGCAATCTGGTTCCAGTTTTAATTCCTACAATTCAATATTCCCATTAATGCAGTGACTGAGTTGAATCCAATTATAATAGTTTTTATTTTCCATACTGTATTTCTCTCAAAATGCACATTTCTATTTCTAATTTCTGATTATTATTCTGTATTTATGGAGGATCTCTCCATGATGTGTATGTATGTGCAGATGCGTTATTATGCTAAATATAGTTTTTCTGTAGGGATCTTTAGAAGTCCAAATTGTTCTGTTTTGCCAATAGGAGGTGTATCGGTGTAATATTTGCAGCACTTCCTTTTCATGGGTAGGATTGTTCCTGATTAAGTCTGGCAGTTAGTGTATGGCAGATTTGCTACATTGGTTGTGAGTGTGTTTTTGGTAGGATTTTGTATTATTGCACAATGTGCCTTGCAGTGGAAGGAGTTTCTGGTTTTTTGTTACTGAAGTGACACCAGAATGTGAATAGTCATTGAAAATAGGACTGTATTTCTTTTCCATTTGTAGTGGTGGCATCAGTAGGTGGAGTGGGAGAAATTGGTTTGTGTTCAGTACCCCAATCACTTTAAAAAGTTGGTTTCTATGCTTGATAAAATGGTGCCTATAATGGTCTAGTATATTATTTATGTAATCATAGGAGCCAACTTTTGAAAATGATTGAGGAGGGGGGCTGAACTCAACACAAATTACAGAGCCCCCAGAAAAAAAGAATAAACAGAACACAGTGGATTGTGATTGTGACTGACCAGCCTGCATTTAAATGTCCAGAGAAGAACAGGTAATATGGACATAGGGAAGACTCATGAGGCCAAAACAAAAGCCAGGGAAGACTTATAGTCTCTCCAGTTATTTTTTCCCCAACCCCAACTCACCTCCATCCTTGTGCTTTATTCCCCCCCCCCCCCCAGCCCATCCAAATGGCACTATGAGCTATAAAATGCAATGACTAAATCAATAAAGCCGACAGAGATGTTTTCAACAAAATTCCCCTGCCCTCATCTGTCTCCACCAGTCAACCCTCGTTTCCTCTCATTTTCCTAATCTCCTCTCCCCCGCTTTTCTTCCTCCCTTCCTTACTCTCTTTATACTCTTAATACTCCCACCACTGCATGGGTCTACTTCTCCACTCCCTATATCCCCTTAGCTTGCATTTGCTCCCCATTTCCCACTGACCCGCCCTTCTGTGTTCCCCTCCCAGTTCCTCCTCTCATCCCTCCACACCTCAGCAGGTTCCTACTCACCTCTCCCTAGTCCTCTGCAGGCTTGGTTCACCCATCCCGACACTGATTCCTACCTCTCATAAGCATGTTAGACTTCCCTTCATTGGCAGGCTCAGTTCACTTCTCAATTTGTGATTCCTCCCCCTCCACAGGCTTGGATCACTTCCCTGCTCTGCACTTCTAAGGCCAGGTACTTCTTTTTTCTGCAATTGAGCCTGCCCATCCCTTGCAGCACTTCTCCCGGCACTCACAGACAGGGGCGGAATGCAAGAAAATATCAGCCCGGGGAATCTGTCTGACTCCCTTGTGCGCTTTCCCTGCAGAATGTGTTTCAACAGTTCCCAAAAGCACGCGCCAAACTGACCCTTCAGAGGTACATCATGTGACCTGGAGCCTGGCAGAATCGAGCCAAAAAATCTGCAACATAAATTTCACATTTTTCCTAAATAACTAAGTAGTAGAACACACCCTAGACCAGGGGTGAGCAACAGAGCTGTGGGCCCTCTTCCATCCATGCAATCGGTTGCCATCTGCCCCCAAGTCTGGTTATATCTCTCATAATTATATCTTGCATTCCTGATCTGGTATTAAAGTCTCTTGTCAACCAATCAGCTCTTGAATCAGTTGCCAAGTATTGTGACAACCACAGTGCCAGCCAGTGCCTCTCCAACTCACACTCTTTCAGACACCTACTTTGAGTGTCTCTCTCTGACTCGAAGACACCCACACACACACTCTCACTCTCAGTGTATAGGTATGTCTTAGAGAAAGAGTGTGTGTGTATAGGTGTCTTTCTGTGTTAAGGAGAAAGACACCAACATGCACACACACACTCTCTCCCTGACACACAAATTCTGTCATGCTGCTGCTCATATGCTCACACATTATCTAAAAAGATTTTGCTTGCTGACAGCCCTACCGACGGCGTGAGTGTAGTAGATGGCTCCCAGACCCCTGCTCAGGCCGTCGGCTGCCAGTATTCAAAATGGCACTGATAGCCTTTGCCCTTACTATGTGACTCGGGCCGTCGGCTGCCAGTATTCAAAATGGCGCCGATAACCTTTGCCCTTTTGAATACCGGCAGCCGATGGTGCGAGTGCAGTAGATGCCTCTACTACTTAGCTGGGGCCTGTAGCAGCCCTCTCCCTTTCTCATTCCCACCTCCACCCTTCTTGGCACCCCCACTCCAGGAGATCCACTGTTTCCACAGCTAGTTAACCCTTTCAGAAGGAAAGACCAGCCTATTTTTCCTAAAACTTTCTGCCAAGTAAACTTAAAATTTCATGCCTCATTCGAAAAGGGGAACCAAGATGGCCGCCGCATCGTGAGCACAAGAATCTTTCTCCTCCGTTTCTCCTCGCAATTTTCCCTAAAACTTTCTGCCAAGTAAACTTAAAATTTCATGCCTCATTCGAAAAGAAAGGCAAGGATTCGAGAGATCCTTACCTCTACTCCTGAAACTGCAATGCGGCAAACTTGTTTAGAGGAAGCTTTTTGTGCGGCACAACAAACACCGGTGAGCTTGGCTGCTGGCGTCTTAGACGGAAAGCGGCCGTCGGACGCCCTAGCCGAAGAAATATCCTTAAGCCCCGGAGCCCCAGCAGTGCCCTCTTTGTCATACAGACCCCAGTCTCCTGGGGGGACGGAACAGCAGACAGCTCCATCGCGTACCTCCGAGGTTGCTCAGAGAGGACATGAGGAATTTTCATTGTCCTCGGTGAGCCAGGAAGAACAAGGCTCCAGAGACAACATGGAGGATTCGCGGCAGGAGAGTCCAGACAAGAGGGCCCCCATGGCGATAAGAGGTGAGGAGACCAGGATTCATGTGGAGTTGAGCACAGATCTGGTAATGCCGGAAAAAATAACTCTCACTGAAATTTGGAAAGTGCTTTCAAAAATGAATACTGCTATGAACGAACTGACTAAAGCTGTTAATAACAATATGAATAAAACTCAAAATCTGGAAATAAGAGTACAGGCAGTTGAGAAAACTTTAAAAAATGCAGAAACAGAGATAAAGGAGATAAAAGAGGTTCAAACTAACTTTATTAAGTCTGAAAATATGCTGAATAATAGGATGGACTTCTTAGAAAATGAAGTAAGGAAAAATAACTTAAGATTTCTTTTTTTTCCTAAAACAAAATGGGCAAATGCGAAAGATCTTCTTAAAAGTTACTTTATAAATATACTGGGATTGTCTGAGAATGCTATTCCAGAATTTTCAAAAATCTATTATCTTCCTGGGAAAGAAGATATAAAGCAGCAAGAAGACCAGGATAACACTGTATACGATAACCTTACAGATTTTCTGGAGAAATCCTATAAGGCCAAAATTGAAGTGAGAGCAACTTTGTTTGTGACTTTTCTTCTCCTTTCTGATAAAGAAAATATATTGAGACTATCCTTTAGAAAACATCAATCTTCCTTTTATGGGTCTCAAGTGAGAGTGTTCCCCGACATTACAAAAAGAACACAGGAAAAAAGGAAGTTATTTCTACAGATGAAAGATGAAGTCCTCTCTCGAGGAGCTAAATATTTCCTGCGATTTCCCTCTAGATGTCTTTTGGTTCACCAAAATGATAGATATATTTTTTCGGACCCTCAACAGCTACGTCTATACCTGGACTCACATTCTTAATGTCTCCATGTGGATCTAGGGCATAGAAGGAAAGTAAATGTTGTGCTAGATAAAACTGCCATTTCCTTAATTCTTTCTTATGAACCGCTTTATATGGTTCCCCATTTGTTCTTATAAAAAAATAAATGTTTATTTCTTAATATGTAGAATTGGAAGGAATATCACTCCTGTAATATTTGATTTAAACTTAAATTCAGTTCTTTGTATTGTTAAGATAGGAGAAGTATATACCTCCTGTATCAATATTATTTTTCTGTTTTTCTTTTAAAGTTGTTGTCATTATATGATAATGGAAATTTAAATAAAAATAAAATTTAAAAAAAAAAAAAGAAGGAAAGACCAGCCTACAGAAGCCTCCCCAACACTGCTCAGGTACTTTCTCTTGGCTCACCCCTTCCCTTTTTGTGACTGGAGCTTGCCGCCACTTCTCCGTGCCCCTGCCACCATTTCAGCACATTACCATTGAATGAGTGCTACAGAATCTTCTGCTTTTATGGTTCCCTGGGCTCTGCATTGCCTACCTACTCCAGGGGAAGGGTGGGAAGACAAAACAAATATCTGTTCCTCCAAGACTTAAAAAGAAAAGTGAAGCCCAGGCTGAGAACCACAGGACCCAGAGCATGAACAGCTCCAGAATCCTGCTTTCCCACGTGGATCCAGTGTAGCCAGGGATGGTGCAAGGGTATTAGGCGTCATAGGTAAATCTTACAGCCTTGTATCCCCAGCCCCTCCCTTCCCACACACAATTAAAAATTATGTGTTTATAACTGTTTTTACATTAAAAAGGACATTCAAAATACAGTCTTATGAGATAAAAGTATCACTTACAGCATGTACATTATATTTACATGTACTGCTGTGGTGCCAACCAGAAAACCCTGCAAAATAAAAAATAAAGAGACTCTTGGATCCAATATTCCAAAAAGCCTATTGTAACATGGGTGTAGGCTTGGATAACCTGAATTATAATTAAAATATAGTAAAACTTCAATACTAAAAACAGCAATAACAGCCAGCATTCAAACAGTGACAACCCTACCTGTGAGAAGACAATGCTACAAATATTATATCAGGGTCTAAAACACCAATTTGGAAACCAGAACAAGCTAAGGCCTAGATTTATCAAAATGCAGTAAATATCACATGCAATAAGAAAAGGGGCATGTTTTATGGTAATAGCCTATTTATTGCAAAGTGCACTATCTTTGCACAGGTAATTCCACTTTTGTACTAAGTACCCCAATTGTTGCAATGAGAGACAGAGAGTGAGAGAAAGAGAGAGACTAGGTAATGGTATAAGGCCCTTATAGTAGTTAGGTTTTTATACCTCTATATGAGGCCCACCTAGTAACTCAAGGAGAGTTACTAGGTGGGCCTCATATAGAGTTAAGTAGTAGTGTAGGGGTTAGGGGCCCCTTTGACATTCAGAGTGAGATGTACAAACAGAACAGTACACTCTTGTGAAGATTTTATTACCTTCCGAGTGAGGAAACACACAAAGATGAGATTTGTACAATGTTATCTCACCCTATCTTGATGGACTCTCTACCTGGGAAACATCAAACTAGGTTGAGGGATTATAATAGGGAAATGTTTTATTTAATTTTGTGAATAAGGAGAATGATATTCACGTCCATTCCCCCTCAATTCAAATCTTGACTGCAGCCCCTCTCAATACTGGAGCTACCAATTTTTAAGAGTTTTTGATCCTATGATATTGCATTCCACCACAACCTCTTCCCCCCTTCCTTCTGTCCAATAAAATACCTTATTTACCCTAGTGACTGCAAGGCTGGAAGAAAAGGGCAAATTCCACTGCCCCCCTCCCATTACCCCCAACACCACCCTTGACACTGCCTAGTTAGCACAGAAATCTTCACGAAACATTGAATAAACAATTTTCTAACCTTTGTATCTGTGATTTAAATCTATCCACTGTCTCTATTTGCTCATGGTTTTCTTTTAGTTTCCCCTCTTCCTCTTCATTCCTTTTTCTCTTCAAGTTTATGTTCTGGCATGCCTTTCATTTCTTTATTTTTTTATTTTTCCTCTATGTGTATATCTTTATATCCACTAGCTGTCTCTCCACAGCTCTTTTTCTTCTCTCACTTTCTTCAAGTCTCACCCAGCCTGCCATTTCCATTCCTCTCCTCACTCCTTCATGCCTCTTTCCTCCACCCTCTCCTCAAAACCCTTCTCTTGGTTTACTTCCCCTATCAGTTCCCCCTCCTTTCTGTCCATATAGACCCTTTCCCAGTCCTCTTCAACTATCTCTTCCTCTTAAGTTCCTTTCGCCTAACCATTCACCTCAGCTTCTCTTCTTATCACAGCCCATGTCCTTTCTCTAGCTCGTATCCCATTTTTCTTTCTCTCAACTGCTCATTTCCCTTCTTACAGCCCATGCCCCTCTCTATACTATTCTCCCAGCCCATGTCTACTCCTCTTCCACAGCATTTCTCCCAGTCCCTCTTCCTCTTACCATTCCTCACTAATTCCTCTTCCAGCCAGAATGCCTTCTTTCAGTTCCTCTCCCAGATCACAGCAGTGTTCTTTCTCCCAGCCTGTATCTCTTTTTACAATGTCTTCCCATTTCCCGGCCTACATTATCTCTCCTCCTCGCTCCATCTACCAGCAGTTCTCTCAGCCCTTCTCTCATTCTCCTAATAGCTCCTCTGTTCATCTTTCCCTTTCCTAGTCCCTCTATCAACAGCTCACCCCATCATCCCTGCACCTGAGGAAGCCTGTCTGTCCTACACCCTTGCTGCTGACGGGTCCCCCTGCAGTCCATTGGTTTGACATTCCACAACCAGACAATAAGCTACAGGAGGAAGCAGGAGCAGTAGCAGGGAGACAGAAGCACTTCCTTACTGCCTTCCCCTGCAACCCTGCAGCATGGAGCTCTCGACCTACAGAAGTGCAAAAGACAATATTGGTTATGCTCAGGCACCCAAAGCATGCACAGAGCTGGGACCTATATATATAATATATGTCTTAAAAGGACATGTTTTACAGGCAAGACTAGAAACAACACATTTTCCAGTGTCAAATGTTTTTAGCCTAGATAATAAATGTGAACATATTTTATTGGTTTTCTAAAAGTTGGTTTCAATGTATCCCAAAACGCCATGATCAAAACCATATAACTAATTTGCATATTGAGATAACATGCAGGTTTATGGAGTATGTACAGCCTTGTTTTGCAGTATAGAATTGGTTGACGGGACATAAAAAGAGCGATTGGTGTAAAGTTCTGTCTTGCTTTTATTGTATGATTGTTGTTTTATAGGCATCCTCGCCCTATACTTACGGTAACAACCCTGCAATTTTGCATTATAGAGCTCGGCCTCCCTTGGCATTCAGTTAGTAGAAGCACTGGGCTAAATCTCTAGCTTTCTTTCTTTTTTTTCACAATAGCTGTAGCACCTATACAAAACAAAATATGAACAACTTCTAAATCATAGAAATTGCAATGTAGAATATCTTTTTAGTTATATCATATAGTTGTAAATGATTTCTTGAAGATGAACATGATCTAAGAGTTAGTGATAATGTCTACAGTGCAGCTGTTACATGATGTAGCACATTGAATAGAGTGGAAAAGGTTCAGTCTGGGACAATCACTACCTGGTCCTTGTGAGACTGACATTCAGCTGACTGTGTCCAGATAAAGTTACCTGGACAACTTTGGCTAATTTTATCTGAATATCCAGTCTACAATTATCTGGACAAACTTTAGGCCTGCTATTTACCTAGCTAGAATAATCAGGGTTGCCTGTACAAAGTAAAACCATGCCCCTGAGAACATCTGCAGTGTCACCTCTTTTTATCCTGGACAAAATGTAGGTGGTGAGGGGGAGGATTTAAAATATCAGGGTTGATGGCCCTCGAGGACCAAAACTGCTCACCCCTACTCTAGGGCAGAAATAGCTCAACAGTATGACAACTGGGAGTCTAATTTTCAAATCTATCCACGGTACAGCATTTACACATATAAGGGGATGCACAGAGATTAATACTAGCATTTTATAAACTGCACGTTTATCTCTTATTTCTTTTCAGAAAGTATGCACATATATTTCAGTATGCACAAATTATTTAAATTAATTAAAATGCATACATTTTCTACCCATTTTATAAATATACTTGGGAATATTTTAGGCACGTAAAAAAATAACATGTATGTGTAATAAACCCAATATATATAGAGAGACAGATATTTTATTAAGTATACGTGTATGCCATTTTGAAAATACTTGCATGTGTACTTGAAATCACCAATTTGCTGATACCTGCACCAGTTCACCCAGTCCTTCTCTAGCACTTCACACTGAACCCTCACCAGTTCACCCAAATCTCTCACCCAAAAGGTGCAGACAACAGACAAGTCAGATTTCCCTTGTGTGAGTGAATTAGAAGATATAAAAGTGTAAAATTAAGTTTGGCAATGTATATGCATATATCTCTTACAAAATAGCAACTACCAAATGGGCTTCTGAACCCCACTCCTTTTTTTCTGCAGTAAAACGTATGCACGAAATAGAAAATATGGGCCAGATCTTAAAAGATAAGCGTGGGCGTAGATTTGTTCGCGCAACCCAGCGCGAACAAATCTACGCCCGATTTTATAACATGCGCACGCTGCCATGCACATACTATAAAATCCAGGCTCGGCGCGCGCAAGGGGGTGCACACATGTGCACCTTGCGTGCGCCAAGCCCGAGGGGAGCCCTGATGGCTTTCCCCGTTCCCTCCAAGGCCGCTCCGAAAAAATAGCACTTTTTTTCTGGCCTCCCCCCCCAACCTTCCCCTCCCTTCACCTATATAACGCACCCTATCCCTAACTAAATCCCCCCCCCCCCACCTTTGCTCCAAAAGTTACGCCTGCCCAAGGCAGGCGTAACTTGCGTGCGCCGGCCAGCTGCCGGCGCACTGTGCCAGAGCACTCGACCCCGCACCCGGACCGCCACCACGCCCTGGGCATGCCCCCGGACCACCCCCAGACCACCGCCATGCCTCCGGACCACCCATTTTGGAAATCCCCAGGAGATACGCGTGTCCCGGGCTTGCGTGAGCCGCCGAGCCTTTGCAAGATAGGCTCGGTGCTCGCAGGGGCAGCTTGGGGCAGCTTTTCGGGGGTTACGCGTGTACATTTCGCACGTAACCCTTTGAAAATCTTCCCCTATGTGAATACTGTCAACATTTATAAAATAGCATATCCACAAGTACATGCTAATTACATGTATACTACTGTATGTACTCTTTTTACAGATAAACCCCCTTTGAAAATGTACTCCTCTGTGACCATCCTTTTAGTCCTCCATCTTGTAGAGTTTCAACCAATTGTCTGCTTCATTCATTCTGTTTTCTGGGCTCTTCTTGAAATGTATTTCATACGCACTTCTAACACCCACTTGACTTGCCATTGCTTCCCATCCTCACCACCTCTCCTTTCTTTACACTTATTCCAAAAATATCTGCTAAGCAGCTTAAATAGCTGCTCTGCAGCCATGTAATTAACAATAATCAACAGGCACAGCTGGTGTTCACTTGCAAAAGATAGTCTGACAAGGGGTTTAGGATATTTCAGCTCAGTCTCATGTTTATTTATTTGTTTTTATATTCTGGCTTTTGATACTTGAAAGCAGATTACATGTGGATCGGGAAATATACAGTTCCATTTTGCAGGCTTATTTATTTATTGTAATTTATTAATTGCTTTACAGATAAAAATGATCACCCAAAGAGATATACAGAACTAACATAAAATTACATTGATTACATATTAAAATCATAACATAAAACCTAAAAATACCAAGACTTACAAACATATAAAGCAGTATTTCAATACCAACTCGTCCCCCATCACTTTATCCTGGTGAGTCAACTCTATCAGACCAAGTAATGTTATAAAACCATTAGTAGACATAAACCAGGATTTTAGTTTCTTCTGAAATCTTAATAAATTGTCCTCATCTCTCACATCTAGTGGTAGCCCATTCCATAAATTTGGAATAGCATTAGAAAATGATATAACACCCAAGCAAGAATGTTTAAATTTATTCACTGAAGGGAGTTGCAAATATCGTCTTCCAGTAGAGTGTAAGTTTCTATTAGATACATGCCATTTGTAGTACCCTTTAAAGAATAAGAGCCTAAGCCATTTAAGATTTTAAATGCCAACACCATATTTTTGAACCTGCATCTGTTCTCAATAGGTAACCAATGCAAATCCAATAACAATGGTTTATCCGAAGCTCTCTGAGATTTTCCCATAAAACTTCGAGCAGCAGTGTTTTCAATAATTTGTAATTTACGAATCATTTTACCCTATAATCCCAAAAATAGTGCATTGCAATAATCCAATTGTGAAAGAACCAAGGCAAAAGCCACCACCCTAAGAGCTGTGTGCTCTAAATATGGTCTCAGTTGCCTTATTAATTTCAACCTGGGATAAGAATTACCTGTGAGATGTGTTTTTCCAAATAAAATTCTGAGTCCAGAATCAGCCCCAAAGATTTTACCTGATCATTTGGCATTAACTATGATCTATTCAAACAAAGAGTCGTTAGAATATCCCCAAATCCAATTTTCAACAACTTGGTCTTTTCAGAATTAAGAACCAACTTGTTTTCAACAAACCATTGAGAAATGGTTTGTAAACAAGAATTCAATCTACTTACTAAAATACTAATAGAAATATGGTTAAACAAACATCTTAAATATTTAATAAAAAAATAAAAACCAGTTTTATATTATAAATGCATAATATGAAATTATGATTGTACATCATGGAGACAATTTTCAGTTTACTTTAGTGCAAAGCCCACAAGCAGTTTTTACCTAAGCATTTTGCACCAAATTTCAAAGGAAAGTATGTGCAAAGTTTTCATTTGCAAATTGTCAAGGGTTGAAAATACCAGCAGACTTTGTACCTATTTGTATTGAGGTTATAAATTCCATGGAGTTGCTTCTTCAGAGGCACCACTTCAAAATGCATTTAAGTACAGGCGTCAGTTCAAGGAGTTGCTAATTCAACTGCCACCTACAATGATCTGTGTTTGCACCAACCCTTTTCAACCTGTACATTGATGACCTGCTTGTATTCATTCACACAAGTAAATTCATGCAGATGTCATCTGCTGTGCCTTGCAGTGTCAAGGTTTTTGTCAAACCCTGAACATGGTTGGAGCCATCCTAGCTCATGTTTGACTCAGAATGCACTTGACACCAAGGGGCTGGTGTTCTAAACTGTGGCAATTGTGGAAGATTGCTATGGGCCATTAATGTGCTTAGTAAATTCACCAATATCACACTAAGGGCCTCATTTTCCATTATCGCAGTGGTAACGCATTGTTACCACGTGCGATAAAAATCGGGGGCGTGGCCCATGCAAATAGGTGGTTTTTCGTGGTTCGCGAATGTTTCGCCGCACGCGCTACTATCGCGTGCGGCGAAGCTGTTTCGCGTGCGGCGAAGCTGTTTCGCGTGCGGCGAAACAAATATCGCAGTACGCGATGAAAAGGTCAAAATAATATCGCGTACCGCGCCGTTGCCGCGGTACGCGATACAAAATGAAACCAAATACCGCGTCACGCGATAATGTGTCTGGTATAAAACCTGACTTCCTGCCCCTCCTCCTTTGAGGGTTTGGAAGGAGTGTTGGATAGTGAAGGTAGGTGTTGGTGGTATAGAGAAGTGGTTTAGAGAATTGAATACTGAGTGCGCTGTCCTGTGTTTCTGTTATAATTTGTTTCCCTTTACCTTGTGTCTTTTGTAATCTGTGTTTGAGTGCAAGTTTGTTAGTCAACTGTTTGTCCATCTGTGTGGAGGAGGGGGAGGAGGAGGAGGAGGAGGAGGAGGAGGAGTGTGTTGGTGGTGGTGGTGGTGGTGGTGGTGGTGGTGGTGAGGAGGAGGAGAGAGAGGAGTGTGTTGGTGGTGGTGGTGGTGGTGAGGAGGAGGAGAGAGAGGAGTGTGTTGGTGGTGGTGGTGGTGGTGAGGAGGAGGAGGAGAGAGAGGAGTGTGTTGGTGGTGGTGGTGGTGAGGAGGAGAGAGGAGGATGGAGCGTGAGAGGAGTGGCAGGAGAGGAGAGAAGAGGGGTGTTGAGAGGAGGGGGAGGGGGAGGGGGATGGGGAGGGGGAGGGAGGAGGAGGAGGAGGAGGGACGTAGGGGACTGAGGAGTAGGAGCAGGGACCGGGACAGGGGTAGTGGGAGAGATAGGCAGGAGGGAAGAGATAGGAGGGAGGGGAAGGGGGATGGGGTGAGGCAGGATAGGATGGCGGGAAGAGGTAGGGCTAGACAGGCAGGGCAGAGGGGAAGGGAGTGGGAAGTGCAGGGTCAGGTGGGGGGGGGAGGAAGGGAGTGGGGAACCTGGGGGGGTGGAGAGAGAGGACAGGGAGGAAAACCCTCCGGAAGTGGCACCCCAACCAGGCAGCCAGGCCAGGGTCAGGCAGCGTGCTGTCAGGTTCAGCCAGGAGGACAATGACATGCTCATCCAGGGGGTCCTGCGCCACTATCAGCGGCTGTTTGGCAACCTGTCAGTGAGGACCAGCAAGGCAGCAAAGGCCGAGATCTGGGCCAGCATAGCTGGCCACATACAGCGGGAGAGCGGCATCCCTCGCACCGGGGAGCAGGTGGCCCACCGCTACCGTGACGTTAAGGCCCAGCTGAAGACCCGCATCGCTGACAGGAACCAGTACCTGAAGGCCACAGGCGGACGGTCCCCATGCCCCATCCGCTTCACACCCATGGAGCAGCAACTGATGGAGCGTCTGGGACCAGATGTCTTCGAGGGATTGCATCCCCACCTGGATACATCCCACCTCGAAGAGGGTAAGCTGCCCTCTGGGGCCCCTTCCCCCCCCCCCCTTCCCCCCCCCCCCCTTCCCCCCCCCCCCCCCCTGTGAACGGTCGTAACACAATGTTTAGGCCAGGTTTCAGTTTCTGTTACCCATGTGCTCTGCAGAACTGTAGTGGCCCCCCCTCCCCCAGTTAGCAAGGGGCAGGCAGCAGGGTGCAAGACATGCTGGCAACAGCTCACTGTCTCCATGAGGGCTGGGCCTCAAGCCTCAACCTCACCACCCATGCCATGAGGAATGTCTCAAAGAACCCAACTGTACTGTATATGCAGAATGACATGTTGGTTGTACATTAGCTGCCCCTGTGTGACATCACAGTACTATAACAGAACAGCTGTGTTACTGATGCAGTGTATCCTCTTTCTCCCCAATCTTCCTACAGAGCCATCTGGTCCCAGGCAGCAGCCCTCTGATGACAGCTGGGAGGGCCCAGGCACAAGCAGGGATCCACCAGGGCTCAGGCGGCCGCCCATGCTGATGAGGCCATTCTACATGGACGCGGAGACACAGTGGTCAGAGGAGGAGGAGGAGCAGGAGGAGGAGGTGGTGCAGGCTACAATGCCACCCCCAGGCAGCCCCTATACCCTGACTGAGGCCTTTGAGGAGTTTGAGTGGGGCCACCCCCACACTCCTCCGCGGGCAGGCATCCTGGGGACCTCACTGGCTACCCCGCCCATCCAACCCACACCGCTAATGTCCCCATGCAGCTCTGCAGCGGGAGCTGCGCCACCAATGGCCATGGGACATCCCCTCGGACCGGAGGAACCGCCAGCAGTACCACCTGTCCAACTGGAACCAGTGGCTGATGGAGGCTTGGAACGCATAGTGCTGGAGATGCGTGCCCTGAGGCGAGCATGGCGGCAGCAGAGGCGGGACAACCAGGTATTGAGTGCAGCAGTCACGAGTGCAGCCAACAACATCGCGAGTGCAGGCAACAGCATCGCAGGAGTGATAGCCACACAGAACAACATCCTGATGCAGATTCTGCAGCGGCTGCCAGATGTGCAGGCCTCGTCCTCGGCAACCTCAACGCCCCAGCCAAGTCCCTCAGTGTCCCGAGGCCGCAGGGGCCGTCCACCGAAGAAAATGCCACCACCCAGCGGACCATCGGGACGTGGCAAGGGGCCCTGAGGGGACCAACATGGCCCATAAACGGGGTATGGGCAGGTACACCCAACCACCACTGTGATGCACACCCCCACAGAGGGGCAGTGCCGTCGAGATGGAAGAGGATGTCCTGCTGGCTGCTCCCCACAGAGGGGCAGTGCCGTCGAGATGGAAGAGGATGTCCCGCTGGCTGCTCCCCACAGAGGGGCAATGCCGTCGAGATGGAAGAGGATGTCCCGCTGGCTGCTCCCCACAGAGGGGCAGTGCCGTCGAGATGGAAGAGGATGTCCCGCTGGCTGCTCCCCACAGAGGGGCAGTGCCGTCGAGATGGAAGAGGATGTCCCGCTGGCTGCTCCCCACAGAGGGGCAGTGCCGTCGAGATGGAAGAGGATGTCCCGCTGGCTGCTCCCCACAGAGGGGCAGTGCCGTCGAGATGGAAGAGGATGTCCCGCTGGCTGCTCCCCACAGAGGGGCAGTGCCGTCGAGATGGAAGAGGATGTCCCGCTGGCTGCTCCCCACAGAGGGGCAGTGCCGTCGAGATGGAGGTGGAGGCACCATGCAAAGCTCCCACCCACCTGCTCACCTGGCCCACCGCCATCCGCTGCGCCACTCTGCTGTCTGCCACCGCCATCCGCTGTGCCACTCTGCTGTCTGCCACCGCCATCCGCTGCGCCACTCTGCTGTCTGCCACCTTCTGTTTCAAGGCCTGCACATTCTGGCAGTGTGCTGAAGGATGACCGGTCTGCTGAAGGCCTGTTAATGCTGGTTGTGTGGTGCGATCTGTGCCTCATGTCTCCAAAAGCCATGTGCTGCTGTGTCCTCCTGGGCCTCCTGCTGCTCCTGGGCCTCCTGCTGCTGTGTCCTCCTGGGCCTCCTGCTGCTCCTGGGCCTCCTGCTGCTGTGTCCTCCTGGGCCTCCTGCTGCTCCTGGGCCTCCTGCTGCTGTGTCCTCCTGGGCCTCCTGCTGCTGTGTCCTCCTGGGCCTCCTGCTGCTCCTGGGCCTCCTGCTGCTGTGTCCTCCTGGGCCTCCTGCTGCTCCTGGGCCTCCTGCTGCTGTGTCCTCCTGGGCCTCCTGCTGCTGTGTCCTCCTGGGCCTCCTGCTGCTCCTGGGCCTCCTGCTGCTGTGTCCTCCTGGGCCTCCTGCTGCTGTGTCCTCCTGGGCCTCCTGCTGCTCCTGGGCCTCCTGCTGCTGTGTCCTCCTGGGCCTCCTGCTGCTGTCTGGTCCTGACCCTTCACTGCTGTAGCCAGACCCTTCATGTGTTTGCCTGCTGCCTACATGCTGAACCGCTGGGTACCTTGTCCGCTGGCTGGCCTGGCAGGCTGTCCTCTTTCAGTGCACTCTTTCAACTTGGACTGCCTGGGGCCTGGACTTTCACTCTGCTGGCTGGCCTGGCAGGCTGTCCTCTTTCAGTGCACTCTTTCAACTTGGACTGCCTGGGGCCTATGCCTGTCTACTCATTGTATACTGACCAGCGGTAATCAATGTATTACAGTATCCAAGCTATTGGGGTGCCACTTCCTGTTCCTAGGTAATCATGCTTTGCCTGTACTGATAACACCCACTGCCTGCATATGTGTAAATACTGCTGATGGTGGAGTGATGTAGTCCGGAATTGGATCACTTTGGATCCATTAGCTATCTAGTACTTGCAGATCATGAATATCTAGGAACATAAATTGTATGCTGTTCCTGCTGCCATAATACTTGTCTATACCCTGCTGAATGTTGTCACGAATAAATATCCTATTTAACCTGCCACCTATTGTGTCCGTGCCATGTTCCTAATGTGCTGTTGGTGTACCCCCGCCACACCTTGCATGTTGTATCCCACATTGCACCAATACTGAGTGTTCAAACTGGCCCCTGCCTGACGTTCAGTATTGCTACCTGTGCATCTCTCTGTCACATACCTTACAGAGTTAAACATAGGGCAGTACCAGACATGTCCCTAACAGTAGTAGACGTATTGTTCCTCAGTACAGGGAATGCACAGTAATGGAGTGTGCTGATGTATGGCAGCACTCCTGATCTGTGAGGAAAGGGGAAGGGGTGGCCAGCTGTGGATTGCAATAGGACTGCTCATGTCATGCACTGATGTCGGTGAAGAGTCCAGACATGGATATCTGACCAGGGTGCAGTATTGTACCTATCTCGGCATTACACACACCACGTAAGTAAGGTTAACTGATGATAAGGTACTAGCCGACGATGGCTCCTAGGTAGTCTCTCACCTCTGCAGGTAAGTGGGCGATTGCTTTCACCACTGCTGGGTGACTGACTGGGAGGTTGGCATGCACGACATCCATGATAGTGGTAGCGCAGGCACACTTTCCATTTCCAGGCACCATTGGCATACAATACTGTGTAGGCCTTTCCAGCTGTACTCTGTGCAATCCCATACATCGTTGTACATCCCCACCATGGCAGCATGGTTGTGTTCCAGGAACACCATCGTCTAGGCACGCATTTAGCATTAAGGTTGTGGGCCCCTGACAGGTGTGGCAGGGGAAGGGTAATGTTGCTATCTGCATGCTGTGTATGACAGCAGTTGCACAGACTGTCAGCAGCCAGCTAAGTGGGCTGTCAGTTGTACGGAGAGGGGAACAATGTTAATGCACAATCGCCATAGCTGTGTACAGGGTGCAAGCGGTGTAAGGTATGGTTAACAGCCCTTAAGTGTGTTTAGCGGGTGTCCATGTGCACACTGATGTGGTGACTGCTGTTGTGCAGTCACTGTTGCTCACCCATGTAGGATTTTGTGGCTCTGAAAGGTGCAGGTATCGCAACAAGGGGTCCCCATCCATAGTGGCACACATCCCTCTGGTGCCATCTCCTAGCTGTGGGGTGTGCATGGCTCCTCCCTTACCTGTTCCAATGGTGCCCATGGCCCACCATCTGATGGCCCACACTGTGTGGTCCAGAGTCCTACTGTGTCCTCACATATGTTAGGTCACTACACACACATATGCCAGCCACTCACCAAGGTGGACTGTCCTTGGTGATAGGGCATGTTGATTGGCTAACCAGTACAGGGCAGTCACAGGTATCGGTCAGTTGTGACAGATATTTGTTAGACATAACTGTCCCTCAAAAGTGCAACAATCATTCACATGCTGCAGAACCCCAGTGGACTTTCCTTCCTACAGGTGTGCAGTTGCGACAGTTACAGGTAAACAATGTTGCTCACACATCATTTTCAGCAGACATTTTACACAGACTGTGTGACCTGTGTCACCATCATGTTATGTAGGCACCTCACACCCATTGTGCCACAAACCCTGTCGTGTAGCTCCTGTACCTGCAAGCCTTTTTTGAGGGACATCATGTGGATGGGACGCCTACCCTCCCAACGTACCAATATGGGTGCAGCTATGTCACGCGGAGGGACATGTAGGTCCATGTGTGGCCCTTATTCCCTATATGCCTGCACACAGCGCAGTTAGCAGTACTGGTACCACCACTGTGCACCAGCTCCTGTGCACACATACTTGGGAAGCAAGGTAAAGGGGGTCTCCTACACATATGGCCTGTCAGGCAGTGCCACAGGTCATTCAGCATGTGGAAACAGTAATGTTCTACTGATGATGATGTGTGTGCCACATTGGTTAGCTGTCACCGTCTGCCTGACCAGCACACCTGTAGGGAGGGAGGTACACTGGGGTTCTGCAGCATGTGAATGATTGTTGTCCTGTTCTAATTCAGTAGATTATACTGAAGATCTGTATCACTGGGTCTCACACAGTTCTGTATTCATGGCATTACTAAGGACCCTGTTGGTGCACCCATGGAGGACACAATCCATGAATGATGGTTTTCCACTGTACGTGGACATCAGGAAGCTGTCACCTGTCGAACGCTTGCCATACATGGTGTACGGTGTTGCCTCCATGTCCATGGCACTGTGTGGCCCGTGTATGCACTGAGGCAGAGGCCAAGTGCAACACTGAACACTGTGATGGTATTTTTCAACACCCTTAGGCACATCTTGTGTCACTGACACATTCCACCTCATTAACAACAGGTAGCCATGTCAGAACATACAGCATGTACCGTGCAGCCTGTTTAACGTCTGCATACCCAGCTAGTGGAAACCAGGACCATACAACTGTGGTGCAGCAGGTAGCACAATTGTTACGGATGCACATTTGCTTGGCCAAGTGTGCGGTATATGAACACTGTGACCAGCCATGGCAGGGGCTGATGGCACCATTGGCCCTCCTTATATCCCCTTGTGGAAGACATCGCTGGGTGCAGCCAGCTCACGTGCTGCCAGACGGGTGCACCCTCATAAGGTACAGTACCTGTAGGCTCCAGGTGTACATCTGCATGGGCTCATGCTTGAGGGCCAAAGCAAGAGTGGATGGTGGTGAGGGGGGTGTGTGTGTGTAATGCAGAGCCGAGGTACCACCTGTACCCCGAGATGCCATCCTGGTATGGGGTGCTGCAGTGGGCAGCACCATCATTGTCAGATAGTGGCAACACAGCAACCTGTCCCAGTCACACAAGCTGGGGGGATGGGTTGGCATATCTTGTGGCCAGACTGGGGGGGGAGGCATGGTTATGGTCAGAGCGCAGACCAATCCTCAGCCCAATCGGTCACCTTCCTGCCCTGTGTACCATTATACCGTACAGTATGAGGGCGACAGGCCACTGTACCCTACATACTTTATGAGCCACACATGCTTCCAGTATGAGGAATCCTTTATTTATTGTGATTATTTATTTCAGTTTGTTAGATCCCAACATTCCTGACAATAGTCCCATCATGCTGGTTCACATGACACAGGAGTGCAAAATAAGCTTACACCTGAACAATAGTGCAGAAAAAGCTGTTACATGTAACAGCAGAATATGGAATTTGGAGTAAGAAGGCAACATATGAAAAGGAAAACACGATAAGTATATATAATCACATTGTAAGAGGTAGCTAATAGTCATATTTATGGTGAGGTGTGTTGACTGTTAGGTGTTAAATAATAGTGGAGTTCTGGCCAAGCCTGCATGAACAGCCATGTCTGGGGTCCCCATAGATGATAGGGTCAGCCATTAGTTTCTCACCCTGCCTGACATGCTGTCCTTCCCATCACATGCCAACAGTCAGGCCAGCACCTTTGTAGGCAAGAATGCGTAAGGTGGCTGGGTAGCCCCAGTCCACAGCTCCGTGCAGCCAGCACTGCTGACACTTTCTTCAGGTGAGATGTCATGACGGGAGTATGTCCGGCCTGCATTAAATGGTGGCTGTGTGTCCCAACAGGGGCCATCTATATCATGAGGGGGTCTGACAGCATGTGTGTGTGTGCTGCTTCCAGGAGCATGCATGGCCAGGTAGCTCTTCCTTGCTGCTGAGGTGCACTGTGTTGCTGAGTAACCCCATCAGATAATGTGTGCCATATCTGGAATGACACAGGTGTGTGGTACACCTTGGATGGCAGAGGTGCACTGCACAGCAACCCAGAGTATGTAGCAAGTGCTCAGCCCAATGGCACAGAATAGGTATCACACATACAGCACCTCAGCAGCGGCTTGAGGCAGCGCTTCCCCACCCTATTAAGGCCTACATCCTCTGTGGCAGGCCAGCACCCCACACAGTTGTTGGGTGGACACACATAGCAGGTGAAGCACGTAGCAGACTGAAAGGAGCTCTGCACACTAACCTATTTCCTAACCCATCGGTGGGCAAACAGGCCGTCTGGGGCAGGGGTCTGCCCCATGCCACCCTTAAAAGTGTGTCTGTATAAGGTGTTGCCGAACCTGGCTGCCCCTGAGTGTGTTGTCATGCCGTCGTGCACGCGCACATGGGGGATCAGGTCTGAGGTCTGGAGCTATAGCCACAGGTATTCCATGGCGAAGAGCCACATTATGGAACACACAGCAAAGCAGGGTTATTTGAGCAACCTTGTGGGGGGCATACAGTAGCGCTCCACCACTCTTGTCCAAACATCGGAAGCGGCTCTTCAAAAGGCCGATGGTACGTTCGATGACCATGCGGGTAGCAGTTAAGGACCGATTATAGGCCAGCTGTTGTTCTATGTTAACGTGGATCTTACCTACAAGCCAACCATCGCCATACAGGCCATCTTCGAATTTGCGATACAGAGCTGATTGCCTGAGTACGAAGGCATCGTGCGCTGACCCCGGGAATCTGGACATCACCGAGAGGATCCGCATTCCAGCATCACACACCACTTGCACGTTGAGGGAGTGGAACTGCTTCCTGTTGCGGTAGGCTGCCTCCGTCTCACGGGGTGGAACGATGGCCACATGGGTGCAGTCAATAGCTCCAATGACATTCGGAAAGTGGGCAACGGCATAGAAACCACGCTTGAGGTCCATCAGGTCCTGTCTGTTGCGTGGGAATGCTATGTAGCGAGGCATGCGGTCCATAACAGCTGCAATGACCTGGTGCAGACACCGGGAAAAGGTGCTCTGTGACATGCCACCCACAACAGCTACCGTGGATTGGAAGGAGCCACTTGCTGTGAAATGCAGGGCGGCCAAGAGTTTGGTCAGGCCGGGGATGGCACGGCTCCTTCGGGTTCGGGCCTCAAGGGCACCTCGTATGTCTCCATATAGTTCCATGATGGCACGAGTGCTGAGGCGATATCTGCTGATGACTACATCCTCTGGCGTTCCCAGCAATGTGGTTCGTGGCAGATGGATCCTATGCCTGTAACGATGGCGACGTCGACCAACATCCTGGCGTCTGCGTCTGCGTTGGGCCTGGTCAGCCATGGCGTGCACCTGCCCCATACACTGTGGATGTGTGGAGCAGATTCACCTACTAAGAACAGGCCTTTTTATTGGCCAGCTCTACATTTGTAGGTCTATGGGGATTGGTTTGGCAAATTTTCGTTCAACGCGCTAGTAGCGCGCTGCGCGCTGTGCGCCGCGATAGACTGTATCGCATTTGAAAGGGTTGTAGTTATTGGCCGCGTTAGGAGCCGCGCTAACACCGCCGCGGGTTTCGCGCCACGCGGTACCTCCTGCCTACTTTACATTTGCCCCGCCCCAACTCCGCCCCCTGAATACATTATTCCATATTTGCATTCGCGAACCGCGATATATGCTTGTTATCGCGGTTCGCGAATTTAGCGCAGGCGGTACAGCCGTATCGCGCGCGGTAACTCTTTGGAAAATGAGGCCCTAAGTTGACTAAGCTACAGTGCATAACTTGTCAAACACTGCCCTCTTTGGAGGAGTAGTAAGCCTGACTTGTAGTGATAGAAGATCGAGAAGAATTAGTAGAAAGCAGAGAAGAAGGACAAGGTGTAGGAGAGGTTGAGGGAGATATAAATGAGAAGAAGACATGGACTATAGAGAACAGCAGAGAGGAAAGAGGTTAGAGACAATTTTAAACAGAGATAGGCAACTTTGGTAGCTGAGTGTCACAAACTGGTCTGTTGTTATCCTATTTACAATGAGTATGCACAAGGTACATTTGCATGTACTACCTTCAACTGCATGCAAATAAATCATATGAATATTCATTGTGAATATCCCCAAAACAGGCCTCTTTATTGAATTTGAGGAACAGAGTTGCCTGTCCTTGGTTTTAAAGGTGGAGGTTCCTTCTTCATTCAGAACTGTTTGATGTGAAAGTGTCATTACTGGCAATGAGCAGAGTAGAGGTACCACTACCCAAAGCCAGGATCAGTAACATTGCTTTTCAGTATAGAGGACAATGACCCTCCTCTTTACCTGGCCCTGGAGCACTACTTTCCACTCCTAGAAGACTCTAGTAAGAAGTCTATGCTGGCAAAATACAAGCTGTGGAAGGAGATAGCCATGGCTGGCAACCAATGCAAGAGAAGGTACAGGAACTGCAAAAGACTACTTTACCAGAGAAGCCTTCAAATATGGGCTCCAATTACCAAGAGTGGATCATGGAGGAAAAGCTGATGACTGTTCAGGGATAGGAAACAGGAGGTGCACAGTTTGAAAACCTGACTTTGTACTGCCTGCATGGCCTCCAGAGCTGGGGTGCTTGCTGTGGCCACCCCTTCTGTGTCTCTTTCAGATCCAGCGTTTCCCCTCTCTCGATCTCTCTTTCTTATGTGTCTAACAATCTTTTTCTTCTCTCTCATTCTTTATCTTTTCTCCTATTTTTTACTCATGTTTTTATTTGACCTTCCTTTTACAATCTCTCCCTCATTTTCCTCTTTTTCCTTTTCTCCTTCATCTTTCAATTTTCAGTTGCACAGTTGACAATTACTAGGCAGACTGCATTTAGCTGTTTTGCCTATTACCTTAGGAATGAGCTCCCTTTGGACTTACATGAGGAAACAAATTATCTGAAATTTTGGATGGGAATGAAAACATGGTTGTATGCCCTTGCTTTGGATAAAACCGTTGGCAATTTTTAGGGTATGTGAGGCTATGGGAACATTTTACAGATAAATTGGGTTTCAGATGGGGTAAAGAATTGGGAGGCCCATATTCAAAAGCCAATTAGATAGATAACAAAAGTTATTTGTCTAAATGGTAAATTTTGCATTTTCAGATGGATAAGTAGTTATCCAACTATAATTCATCCGGATAAGAAAGGGGCATTTGGGGAATGTGTTGAATTATCCAGCTAACTTAGCAAAATATCAGTATATAAGAACATGCCATGCTGGGTCAGACAAAGGTCCATCAAGCTCTGTATCCTGTTTTCAACAGTGGCCAATCTAGGTCACAAGTACCTAGCAAGATCCCAAAGCTTAGATAGATCCCATGCTGCTTATCCCAGGGATAAGCAGTGGAATTCTGAAACTCAACCTAAAAAGTGGTTTATGGACTTTTCCTCCAGGAACTTGTCCAAATCTCTTTTAAACACAGCTACACTAACATATTTCACCACATCCTCTGGCAATGAATTCCAGAGATTAATTATGCATTGAGTAAAAAAATATTTTCTCTTATTACTTTTAAACGTACAACTTAGTAACTTTATTGCATGTCCTCTAGTCTTTGTACTTTTTGAAAAAGTAAACAACTGATTTGTTTACTTCTTCCACTCCATCATATCTCCTCTCAGCTGTCTCTTCTCCAAGCAGAAGAGTCCTAACCTTTTTAACCTTTCCTCATAGGGGAATCATTACATCCCCTTTATCATTTTGGTCGCTGCCGGCTAGCACAGGACCACCCCCCGTTTCGGCCCCCTGCCACTCATTACCTAAAGTATCGCAGGCCTGCGATACTTTAGAAAATGAGGCCCTATATCTTTTTATAGATGTGGTGACCAGAATTGGACATAATACTCAAGATGAGGTTGCAACATGGAGCAACACAGAGGCATTATGATATTCTCTGTTTTATTCTCCATTCCTTTCCTAATAATTCCTAGAATTCTATTTGCTTTCTTGGCTGCTGCTGCACATTGAGTAGAAGATTTCAATGTATTTTGAATGATGACAGCTAGATCCTTTTCCTGACTGGTGACTCCTCATGAGAACCATGCATTGTGTAGTTATAAATTGGGTTACCTAAGTGCATCACTTTGTACTTGTCCACATTAAATTTAATTTGCCATTTCCATGCTCAGCCTCTCAGTTTTGCAAGGTCCTCTTGCAATTTCTCAAAATCCTCTTGTGATTTACAACTTTGAATAATTTTGTGTCATCGGCAAATTTGTTTACCTCATTCATTGTTCCCATTTCCACATTGTTTATAAATATGTTAAAAAGCAGTGGTCCCAGAACAGATCCCTGGGGCACTTTACTATTCTCCTTTCTCCATTGGGAAAATTGACAATTTAGCCCTATCCTCTGTTTTCTATCTTTTAAGCAGTTCCCTATCCACAAAAGGATACTGCCCCCTATCCTATGACTTTTTAATTTCCTAAGAAGTCTCTCATGAAGGCTTTGTCAAAAGCTTTCTGGAAAACCAGATTCCAGTGTTATTACCTAATTAATGCTAGAAGTGCCAAGAATGATCCCAGTGATCCCATCATGGAAAATGATGCCCCAAATAGGTATCAGTTGAGAGGGCTTCTGGGACGGTGTCTGCCTGGGAGACACTGTTTGTGAGGGAAGAAGGGGCAATTTATTGAATTTGTAGTGAGAAAGGAGGAGGGTAGGTCCAGCAGTGATCTTATTTTTCCAGGTAAAAAGCATTTTTTGAGATGGGGGAGAGGGGTCTGGTCCAGTGGGTGCTTGCAATTTGTAGTGGGGGGAAGGCTTTGGACTGGAAGACGCACATTATTTTATTTTTTATTTATAACATGTACTACTTTCCTGGATGTCTCTGAAGATATCCTGGTAAGTAGCTAGTTATTCAGCCACACAAGGCCAGATAATTTTAGGCCTAACAAGCCATATTGAAACAATAATCAATTAGGGTTAAAATTATCCAGCTATATGTAGTCGGATAATTTTAAAATGTATATTCAGCAAGATATTAATCCTGCTGAATATAAGGGACAAGTTATCTGCTAACTTTAGTCGGATAACTTGTCCACTACCCAGCCTATTAATTATGGACCTTGAGTGGTATATGGGTTATTACTCTGTTTATTTGAATCATTCTTTCTTTTTATATTTTTATGGATGTTTTTATTGTTAAACACTCTTATAGTTTTGCTTATGGTATGGTATATACATTTTTAAATTTATAAATAAATAAATAGATTGCAGTGGGCAATCTTTTAGATAGGGGAGGCAGTTTTAGAAAAGTTCTTTAAAAAAATGTTATGATATGTTTCAGTTATTCAATTTGCAATGCATTGCTGTTTTTCTTGCGCTCGGGGGTGGACCCCTTGTCCTGGAGCAGTGGAGAACGGCTCCCTGGTAGGGACCAGGAGGCACCTGCCCCCAGGGGGCAGAGCACTGGAGGAGAAGAGGTTAGGATGAGCTTCACCACTGGAAGCCCGCGGTCCCCCCAGGTGGAGCCTGTTGGGACCCAGGCTGCTTGGACTTAGGTGGACCTCGCAGGGTCTCCTGGAGAGATGATAGACAGGCATGCTCACAGACAGGAGAGGAGCGCGATCGGGTTTGAGACTGGAGGTCAGATGGAGCAAGGAGGACCAGAACAGCGTAGGCGATGACAAGGCAAGGAAAAGAACCAGTGGAGATGTGGTCAATCAGGCAGAGGTCAGAATCACAGGGTCAGTCTGAGGAGTGGTCAACAATGCAGGGGTCAGGTTCCGGAGGTCAGACGAGGTCACATGCAAGCCGAGATCAGAAGACAGGCAAGCTGAGGCCAGAAGGCAGGTGGCTGGCAGGAGGGTCAAGGAGCAAGCCAAGGTCAGTACCAGTGAGACAGTCCGGAGGTACTACTTGGGGAGATGACAGACGAACACAGGAACAAGAGGACACTGGAACGGCAGGATGCAGGAACAAGGCTGGAACAGAAGGATCCTGGAACGAGACTGGAACAAGGCTCAGAACGCAGTGACAATCTAGCACAATACTAACCCGATTGCCAAGGCAAGGAAGTGCAGGCAGGGACTTTATTTTATTTATTTAAGGTTTTTATATACCGGCATTAGTATGCAAACATCATGCCGGTTTACATTGGAACTAAAAGGAGGAAAGGAAATACAATGAACAGGGGTATTGGGAGGGGGCATAGCATAGGCTGCAGAGGAGATAAAGGCAAGGAAGCGGACAGTAAACTGTGATGAACTATGTACAGTATGGAGTATAACTATAAATACATTATGGATCAATTGTGTTAGTCAAGAGGACAGAGGGGGCAGGGTGGAGCGGGAAAGAGAGGTCTATTCGAGGTAGGCTATTCGGTAGGCTTTCTCTTCCTTATAACAGACTCTCAATCAGGGCACGCTGCAGAGCTAAGACCCGCCCTTGGCCCTACAAGAGGCTGGGTGGTCCATGCGCACGTAGGGGTGTGGCCAACGCCATGGAAGGCGCCAAACTCCGACATGAAACCTGGTGCGCAGTGGAAAGCCCAGCGATCGCTGCCGCGTGATGCAGAGGCCTGGAAGAGCTTACAGCTGCTGCTAGGGCGGCCGACCCAGGGCCTGCCGTGGAACCAGAGAGGTGAGCAGGCCCGTGTGTGGGCTGGACGCGGACGGGGTGCGCAACAGTTTTCATTGCTATCCTCTCTAAGGCTATGAGAAGATCAGGAATCAAAAGCAAATAAGTACATAATATATCTTTCTTTCCTTCTCTTTCTCTGTCTCCTTCCTCCCTTTGCCTCTGCTGCTGCAGTCAAAGCACAAACAGAAGTAGTCTTAACCTGAACTTATTTATGAGGGATCAATTTAAAGTTACTCTCCAGTGGTAAGAGTTTTTCTGACTTAAAAATCTGTGAAAAATATTCCACCTCTTACCACAAGTTAGTATATAGGGGTGAGAATAGAATCAGTTAATGATCCTTCATTAATATGCCCATTTCTATATTTGAATACATGAATGCAGTAAACTTACCACAACAAGTTAGCCATGGTACAACCATACTAGTGACATAGGGAAGTATTTATAACATGCATTAAGAACTGACCAACTAGTACATCAGCCTCCAAATGTGATAAAGATAGTGCTCAATATGTTTTATCATTTCTATGCCAAAGCTTCTAAGTAACTGAACATCTTCAATGGGAAATATTAGAAAAAATAATCTTCACCTTGGCATAATTAGGACACTGACTTACTAATGTCACCTCACTGATTAAATTTCAAAGCTGAAAAAGCATAGAACAAACTTCCAGGAAAGCTAGTCGTATCAATAAAGGGAGCTCACATGCATTTTGCAGTTATCTTCTCTCACTTTGTTGCTTGGGGGTACAGTACTGACTGGTTTGACTCATGCTAGATATCTCAACACACTACTCCACAGTGGATGTCTACTGCCATGATTTTCAGTGTATGGCAAAAAAAAAGAAAAAAAAAAAAAAGATGGTTTTGGTAACAAAAAAAAAAGATAAATGTCAGAATCTAGCATGCAACCGGCATGGATGAAAGGACAGAAATTCTGAGTAAAGAGAATTAAAAGTGATTAAGAAAGCTTGAGGAGTGGTCAAACGTTTGGCAGCTGGAGATCAATGCCAAGAAGTGCAGAACCATGCATCTGGAGTGCAGAAATTCAAAGGAGCTCTATGTGATAAGGAGGCAAGAAACTGATGTGCACGAGCAAACAGGGAAAGAGATCTCAGGGTGATAGTGTCTGATGGATCTGAAAGCAGCAAAGCAATGTGACAAGGTACTGGCTAATGGGCCGATACAGTAAGGAGCGGTAGGAAGAGCTGCGTTAGTGCCGGGCGCACCCGGGTTTGCCGCACGCACATTCCTGCTCACCTACCGCTCGATACTGTATTTAAATAGCTTGCAAATGCAAGCCGCGTCCAAGAAGCGTCTGTGACGCGTTAGGCCCGCGCAACCCATTTTACTGTATAGGCGCTTAATACAGCACCTATACAGTATCCTGGGTGCGCTGGTACCTGTCATTTCAAATGTCATTTCAAATGACATTTGAAATGACAGGCACCAGGAAATGGATCCCAATTTTAACCCATGAAAACTTACTTTTTGTTGCTTTCAGCCCCTTCCCTTCTCTGCCGTCCTCCGGAGGGGGCAGCCGGCAGCGAAAGCAGCTTGCAGCGGTCCCCCCCGCGCAGGTCCCGGTTCTCCTGGCTCAGCCCTCATCTGAAGATTGTGAAGTCAGTTAAGAGCCCACTGTTCTGTGCCCTCTCCAGTCACGGCGCGAGCGGAGCGAAGTGAAGCGTACTTTCATTGGCTTGAGCGCCCGTCAATTTGGGCGCTCCAGCCAATGAAAGCACATGGACGGGCGGGTGTGACGTCACAGCGTGCGTCACGCACGCCCGTCCATGTGCTTTCATTGGCTGGAGCGCCCAAATTGACGGGCGCTCAAGCCAATGAAAGTACGCTTCACTTCGCTCCGCTCGCGCCGTGACTGGAGAGGGCACAGAACAGTGGGCTCTTAACTGACTTCACAATCTTCAGATGAGGGCTGAGCCAGGAGAACCGGGATCTGCGCGGGGGGGACAGCTGCAAGCCGCTTTCGCCACCGGCTGCCCCCTCCAGAGGACGGCAGAGAAGGGAAGGGGCTGAAAGCAACAAAAAGTAAGTTGGTAACATGTCAAGTCGCTTCGGGAGGAGGGGATTTTAGGTTTTTAGGTTTCCTTTTGGGGGAAAGTTTGCTATCTACCCTTACCCCTGCCTCTAACGCAGGGGTAGGGGTAGGTGGTAAATTAGTAGGTTAAACGCGCAGCAAAACAGCAGGGTAAAAAAGCGATAGTCGGGGCGCACGTTACTGTATGGGAGGGAATAGCTAATTCGATCATTTACATGTAATATACATGCCGTGGGCGGAAGGGGTTACCCGGTGACTTAAAGAGGCGGTAAGAGTAGGTTAAAGGGGATAGTGAATCGCGGGTTGGACTAATGCGGCTGAAAAGTGAGTAGAAAGCGGGTTAGGAGCAGGGTAACCGCGGCCGCACTTTACTGTATTGACCTGTAAGTTAGAAGGATGTGGGACTGCTTCAAGAAAGACATAACCAGCAGGAAAAAGGAGTAGATAATAGCCTTGTAACCAGGTGATTAAATTTAAAGAGAAAAAAGGGGGAAGTAAAAAATTGTATTTATTTATTTATTGACCTGTTCCCCAGAGGCGCTGCTGGGGGCTCTTGTAGGGTCTGGATTTTTTAATCTCCAGAGGAAAAAAGTGCATGTGGGCTGTCATAGCCCATGCAGTTGAATGGTCCTGGAGTGTCCTGGGCCATTATTGCATTACAGGGAAGGCAGGAGAGGTTGGTGAAGCTGCTGCGATTATGGCAGTGAGGATAGGGAAGGCAGCAGCTGCGAGGATTCCCTGTCTCATGGCTATAAAAAGACACCAGCAGTCAACTGTTCGGGGACTGTGCAGGCAGTGTGTTGCTTCCCTGGTTGAAAAGCAGCGCTTATGAAGTATTCATTGCTTGCTTTTACTATTTAAACTTGTTCTAATAAATTTGAAACTGAGTTTACAAAAAAATTTGTATTGCTTTCATCTGAGTTTATCTGTTTGTAAGCCTTTGTCTTCCCTCTCTCCCCCTGGGAGTTTGCTTGGGAGGGTTCTACCCCCATATTTCCACTGAGAAGACCCAGCAGAAAGAAAAGCAGTATTTTTCTTCTCTTAATCTGCACTTTTGGGTAACATCTGACAGTGACGCACTCATTACCAGCTGAAACCTCATTAATTACTATTTCCACCTCAGCCACCTAAGCAGGAGAGTCATCACCCCCAAAGTGTCCTGTTGATGAAATACAGAGCATTGTTGAGGCCTCACCTGGAGTACTATATTCAGCTCTGGAGATCATATCTCAAAAGGGATAAAGAGAGGATTGAAGCGGTCCACAAAAATGCAACTAAATTGGTGTGAGGTCTGCACTGGAAGAAATAAGATAAGACTAAAGTATCTAAATGTGTATAGCCTGGAGGAGAGAAGGGAGAGGGGAGATATGATACAGACTTTTAAATATCAGAAAGGTATTGATGATGCACAAGAATCACATCAAGGTGTAGAACTACTACAGGTGATAACATGAAGCTGCAAAGAGGAAGACTCAAGAACAATATCAAGGAATAGTCTTCATGGAAAAGGTAGTGGATGCATGGAATGCCCTCCTGGAAGAGATGGTGAAGACAAGAACAGTAATGGAATTCAAAAGAGTGTGGGATGAACATTGAGGACCCTTAGTAGCTAAATGATGGAAATGAAGATAAGGGATAACCTGCACAGAGCGGCAGTTAGTTACTACCTACAAAAAAAAACTTGCTGGGCAAATTGAATAGATCACTTTAGTCTTTTCCTGCCTTCATTTACTAAGTTATTATTTGATTCTGTCATTTTGAAACTGCTTACTGTACTGCACGCCCTTATCCATAACCCAAGATGCAAACTGGTAGAATAAAGGAAATCAAGGATGTCACAACTCCAAATTGTTTTTATATAACTCTAAATTATGGGCTTGAGACAACTTGCTAGCAATCAGGGGACCACTGTGTATATAAAAAACAATATTTACAATGCTGTTGGGATGATCAAAATTATTTCTGTTTTTGCAGACTGCATAACCACTATTTTGAAACAAGTTAATGAAAACATACATATTCATGTGATCCATAGTTAGAATTCATTGTATGACAGAGAAGAAAAGTTACATGTTTTATATTTGTTAGAAAATAGTTTGTGATTTTTTTTTTTTGAGAACTGACAGTATTACAGTTGCTAGTTCTCTATTAATCATTAAGACAAGTTGAATTAGAACTAATAACACCGTGTGTTGCATGGCTTATTTTCTTCCTAATTTAAATTACAAAGTGTTTTTTAAACCAATGTTTATATGAAAGTTTACTATGTGTGGCTTCCAGGTCCACGGAAGTCAAAGGGATTTTCTGTGGGCACATATTGGAAATCAAATTCAAACATATGATATTATGACAGCATGTGATAGCTTTTAGCTATATATTATTTATTTATTTATTTATTTAGCATTTGTTTATATACCGAGGTATAGCAGACATTGCCTTCACTCCGGTTTACATTATAACAAACCAGTTACATTTAAATCCATAACAGTATAACAGTAAAAAATAGAATCAGAACAATAACTTAGTAATGGACAATAAATACATTAAATATTAGAAATATGATTGTATAAAAAATCTTGCAGGGGGACGGTTGATACCGTAACAAAATTATTATTATTAACAAAATATATTAGGTCATTAGTTGAATGTGATTGCATACAAATACAGCATATGATGCATATCTTGTCTTACTAAAACAATCAAGACACTT